>NC_081406.1:419461740-419766740 GCF_030272615.1 Cryptomeria japonica | reverse complement strand
TTCAGATGGGTTTCCAAGAGGTCAAATGGACTCCTAGGGTTAGTTTAGGGGTTTTTCCAAAGGTCCATAGGGTATACCTATGGGTTAGGGGTATTTTTAAACATGTGACTACTCCCATGTGACTGTTTAGTCACCTCAAAAATTGGTTTTCCCAAGATGAGAAAAAATCCAACTTGGAAGGTTCCTCCTAGGATAGATAACCTTCCTTTCTTGTGTTGGTTTCTCTTCCCCACCTTCTCTTACCTTTTCTCTTTCTAGTTTTAGTAACCTATAAGAGGTTGGGAAGACCAACCAATGGGAACTCTCACTCTATCCAAGGGGTTGGGAAGAGTGAGAGAAGCCTTCTTAGGCAAGGATAAGGGACTTAGAGAGTAATCACCCACTCTCCATCTTTGCAGATGAGATCTTGCAATTTGGAAAAGGAGTTAGAATAGAATTTTGGCTAAGTGTTGGAAAAGAATTGTTGAATTGGACTACTCTTCCACAACTAGATTCTAGCAAACCTTTGGGTAGATTGAAGGTTGGTCCATCTTCTTCCTTGCATGTTGAAAATCTATTATTAAAAGATTTCTTGAAGGTAGATGTTGTTTCCTTGTATTTTCTTTGTGAAAATATTACGTGATCTTCCTCTTATTTCTTTTATGCATTTTTTTTTCTTGTGTTTTGGGAGTATCCAAGGCCTTCTACCCTTGGGAGGGTAGGATGGTCTTGAGGGTGGAAGGAGTTTGATAGCCTTAGAGTGAGAGGCTCTCATTATGAGAGTGATCTCAAGGGTTTGTCATGTGACCCTTGCTGCATAGCCTTGTTTATGCATTCGGGGGTCATAAGGGGAGAAAGTATGGCAGGAATGCCTTGGGGTCATAAGGATGTTTGGTCTAAGATGGAATTTATGTTGTACTTTTTGGTTGCCATGAGATGGCTTGTGATCTAATTTTGTCATACTTGAGTAATCCAAATCTTTGATAAACCCTAAGTCATTGTTAGGAGGTCTAGACCTTATCAAACCTTTTGTCTTTTTGTCATCAATGTCATTTGGTCAAACCTAGCTTAGTATCCAGGCATATAGGGGAGACATTGTCATTTCGTCCTTTTGTCACTTGGTCCTTTTGTCCTTTGAGGTCTAGACATCATTTCAATTTCCTAAGGGTCTCTTTCTTAGATTTGCATTCCAAAAAGTTTGTCAAAATCTTGAAAAAACAACCAAAAACATAGGTCGCATTCTTTCCATAGATTACATTTTCATTTATTTAGTTTGCATTTAGTTGCATATCATACATCATCCTTTTAAAATAAAAAATCCCAAAAACATTGCATAGTGACATGTCTATTGAAACAAGGTTCCAAGCACCAATGATGCAACAAAGTTTGACATATCAACCGACAATGCAATCGCAATTCTATCCAACCCAACAACAAAGCAACATTGATCAAACATTTTATGATGAAACAAGTCTCCAAATACAAAAACTAGAGGAGAAACTAGCTCAAGAAAATGAGATATTGGAACAAAGAGTGAAAAACATTCAGAAGAATAGATCACAAATGTCTAAAATGTTTAAAAAATTTCCAGGTCGAAATCCAAAGATTGAGACAATTGATGTAAGATCTCTTCTTGAATGATCAAACATACCAGCTCTCCTCTCCCAAATAGAGATGATGAAACAATTTCAAGAAAGGAGACAACATCAATTTCAACCAATACAACCAATGGTTCAACCAATTATTCAACATATACAACCAATACAACCAATGGTCCAATTTCAACAATATGTCCAACCAACTATACAATGTCCACAAATGGTTCAACCAATGGTGGAATATCAATGTCAACAACTACAACCAAACATTCAGAAACAAAGGTTGCAGCACACACCAACCCAAGTTTCAAACATGTTAGAACAATTGAACCAAGTCCAATATCAAAACATGACATCAGATCAGAACCAACTCCTTGCCAAACAAGTTCAAATTCTAGATACAACTATGTCAAAACCTCGAAAGAAAGGTGGCTTTATTGCAATGATCTTAAGGAAATTACCAAGTGAGTTCTTTGAGGAAGATAAAGATAATACACTTATGTCTAGCAATGCCTCATCCCGCCACAAACAAATTGACTCTCCAGTGGCATCTATCCCTACACCTCTAGAAGTTTCACAAAAACCTTCCATATTGTCCTCATCAAACAATACACCCAAGGATGAAATTACCCAAGGGCTATCCATAATTGATTGCCACGATAATCCAATTCATGATGCACATCCTTGTCATGTTTTAGAAATACAAGACCCAATGCCACCATGCACTTTATTCCATTACCTATTTTAGAGGACCCCATTTGAAGTCCCTCTTCCTCATGTTCAAGCATTGATTCCTTGCCAGAATCCATCACAAATGTTCAAAGTGCATTTCCTTCATGCCAAACCATTGATCCCTTGTCAAAATCCGCCATGCATATCCAAAGTCTAACCCCATGTCAAGAGTATAATTTAGAGCATAAAGAAATGCATGTTAAAACAGATCAAGATCAAGATCCTGAAACCTTATCATCCCATCCAATTGTTGACCAAGATCTCATCTTCCCAGAAACTCATGATGATTCCCCTATTCTTGTCCATCCTATCCAAAGTCCTATTGACACTCCATTTCCCAAGAAAGCTCAAGATATCCCAGTCCATCCAATCTCAAACGATCCCCTTCCATTTCATAAACAAAATGTCCTTTCAAATCCCATTGACATTCCACTTCCTAAGAAAGATCAAGATATCCCTTCCATCCTTTCCGATGATCCCATTAAAAGTCAAGAGCAAAGCACCTTTAAAGAGGATTCCAATGATCTTCCTCCTTGTCAAGATCAAATTATTCCTTTAAATCCTCCACAAGATCCTTTTGTTCCTCCATCTCCTTGTCTTAATGCTCCATATACACTCCAAGATTGTATTTCTTGTGATGATCCCATTATTCCTCCCATTCCATCTCTTGAAGAGCCTATCATTGAACCATGTCCACTACACAATCCTAGTCCCCCTCATGATCCTAATCCCCTTCATGATTCTAATGTGTCAATGCAAGATGTTCATGAACCCTCAACATGCATAATGGGTTCTTCTACTTTGGTGCAATCCGATCCACTTCAAGATCTCATTATTTCTCTCATATCATATCCACCTCGTAATGGACTCGCATCTTCCTCTAAAAGAAAAGAGTATCCTACAAGTCAAGATATTCATAAAGGCAAAGGAGTAGTTCTCCATAAGAAAGAATCCCTTCATGTTAAAGAAAATATTAAGGGTGATGGCCTCAGTGAAATTCCTCAAGATGTGAGTACCCCTACTAAATCCAACATCCCTTCAAAATCCAAACATACACCTTCCCCATCATACTTTCCATCCATCTTAGGTCCTTATATCCCTTCATCCTCTATGCAAGGTCAGCAAAGGCACACATCCTTGAGTAAATTCCATCCATCCAAAAGAACTCCATTTCATTCATATCCATCCATGCATTCCTTTCCCCCTCCAAGCAATTTGGATGCCAAGTATAAACGTCATAAGTCTAGCAATCCACATGTATTCAAGGATCAACATGTCCAATATAATCGACATGTCAAAACAAAGAACAAATTGATCTATAAAAAAAAAGAAATATCCAAAAGGCCACAAAGGCCCACTGAGAAAAATCAAGCAAAATCAAAATAGATATGGGTTCCTAAATCCCTTGTGCAAGCAATGCACTCCAAGGAATCACAAAAGCATGAAAAATAAAAAACCATGTGGATCCCTAAGCGGCTCCTTGAAGCAAAAAAGCCTAAAGAAACATCCAACTTGGCATCCAAAATTGCTATTCCTCCATCACCTCCTTCTTCCATTTTGGGCCCTTATGTCCACAAATCCCTAGCTATTCCTTCATCAAAATCTCCATATCCAAAACCCACTTTTCATCCATCAGTCCATCACCCCTCAAGGTGTGTGCCAATGTCGATCTTGCCTTCATTTCCATCCAGTGAAGCACAGTTATTCAAATACCCTATCTATTATCCAATGCATATTTTCCATCCTTCGATCCCTTTGATCCAATCCTTTACATAAATCCTTGCCTTAGTTTCATCTCTTTTTCCATGTCCTTATCCTACCAACGTCTTTGAGCATACTTTTAAAGGTCATGGTCCATTTTTTTCAAGGCTAATATCCAAACAAAAAGATGCTTGAGTCCTTCTTCCATCCCTTATCACATGTTCATCTTCTATTGAAAAAGTCAAAATACAAAAAAAAAACAGTGAAAAAAAAAAAGACAGAAAAAGAAAAAAAAAGTAAAGCAAAAATAATTCGTCCACTGGTGAAAACCTGGCAAATAGGCACCTTGGGCAAGTACCTTGATGAAAACCTGGCAAACAGGTGTCATGCGTAATCTATGAACTTCTTGCATACCGTACTTGGGGATAGGTTTTATCCTATCATATCCTTTTGTCCTTCATTGTTCCATTATCCTATCGAACCCCTATCATTACCCTTCATATCCTATTGTCCCTCATGTCCATTTCTTCTTTCCACCTTTGATCTTGACAAGGCTGAGGATTGTCATGAGCATCATGCATCTTATTTGCAGCTTTTAGTCTATCATAGCTTTTGGTCTTTATCCATTTGCTTATTACAACCTTTCATCCATATTCCCTAACTTATTGCAACTTTCACTATCCCATATCCTATCCCGACCTTCAGTCCATGTCCCTTATCCATTCTTGGTCTTTCTTATCCTATCCATATCTTATCACTATCCATACACTCTTTCTATCCCTTGATCTTGATCTAACATAAGGACACAAAATTTAAACATGGTTTCAAAAACCTCTTGACATGTCCCTCATGCCATGTTCCTGCTTTACATTGTCATATCTAGTCTCTTGTCCCATCACGCAATAGCCCTTGAAAATTGCATCCATATTGTCTCCATGATAAAAGGCCTTTGTCTTCCCTCTATCCACCAACATTTCAGCAAGTCTATTTATTCACCTGTCATATTCCTTGCCTTGCTAGACACTGGGGGCAAAATCATAAAAATTGAAAAATGTCCTGAAATAATCCAAACAAATTGAAAAATGTCCTGAAAAAAAATCATAAAAAAATTGAAAAATATCCTGAAATAAATCATAAAAAATTGAAAAATGTCTTGAAATAAATCATAAAAAATTGAAAAATGTCTTGAAAAAATCATAAAAAATCAAATAAATGTCCTAAAATAATCCCTAAAAATCAAATAAAGTCCTGAAATATATCCCTAAAAAGTCAAAAAAAGTCTTGAAAAAAATGAACAAAAAAAATTTCAAAACATTAAAATCCAAAAACAAGCATTTTGCAATAAATATCCTCTTGATGCATAAGACAGATCACTGAGCATCCCTCCAATGACATGCAATCACGCATTGTGCTTTAATGAAATCATGCATTAATAGATGAACTTTTTCAATCAAACCAGACATTCAAAGTGATCAAAATTGTCATATCAATCGAACATCAACATCAATATGATTTGTCCTTGTCACTACTATCATGGGTCTTATACAGGGTGTGGTATACTCGAAACCAGACTGTGTCCTGTCTTAAACGGGTTACCACATGTCCTGAAACTAGACAGCATGATCGTCCTATCAACACTTTCAATTTTTGACAATGAAGATCAAGATGTTTGTTTGACTTGTTGGAATTAGCGAGTCTTATCATTTATTGATTTATCTTCGATCATGTTCCTATGTTGCTCGATGATGTCACTGAGTGATTTAGAGTGACCGGGATTGTTCATGGTCCCTTTCTTTTTTGTTGTGATTGTTGTTTGTCTACGATGTGTCTGTCTTTTTCAAAAAGGGTTGCATTTCAGCTCTAGCCTTCAATGCCATGATCCTACGTATCCATTTTGCTACATTAAATAAAGGTTCTCACCTACAAATTGCATTAGTCAAATCAAGTTTTTCTTCGTCTCTAACTGTCCTTTGTCTCATTTTTTCTTACTAACATTTCTTCCGTCAATTTGGATAGTCAGTTCAGTCTAGTGCTCCGATTTCTCCAAACACATATGCTACATCCTGCATTCATTGGTTAGTACATTTGCATTATATCAAACATCACATCGAGCATCATATCAAGCATTTTATCCATTTCATATTATAAATGCATCAAAAACACATAAAAAAAAATATATCCATACATGTTCCACAATGGTACAATAAATAGTGCATAAGACATCTATGCATGGAAAATAAACATAAATCATAACACATTGCATCCCATCATATCGATGCATATCATATCATATATCAAAATAATATCGGAGTACAAAATTGGACTGTCTGTCCTAAGTATGGCCCGCAGGCTGACTACATAATGCCAAACTACATTTGTCTCTGTCCTAAGGAGCACGTGCCTTTGTCACTGGGTGCTCCCTCTATCCTCCTCATCCCTGCCATGTCTCAAGGATGATGTCCCTCCTACCCCAGGTCCTAGCTGTGGTGGTCTCATAGGTCCACTCACCCCCATGCTGCTCACTGACCTCCGAGAGCGTGTCCTGCTCTCTGTCCTCAATCATGCCCAATATGATGATTCTCTCTACTCTGGTGGAACTACACTCTCATATAGTGTCCTCCAATGGCGTATCTCCTCTCTGATCTCTACCAACATCTGTGCCATCTCACATGCACTAGCATCCCTAATCGACCCAATATACTTAGTGACTCTCTGTTCTTCTCGCTGTGCCTAGGCTATTGTTGTATCTCGAGCCACTGTAAGTTTGGCTATCTCTGCTCTGAACTGATCATGCTCTATCTTCAAGATGGCATTCTGTCTCTCTAATGTCGTAATGTGATCATGCTGACTCGCTATGGTCACCCTACACATCTCCATCTCCTCTATCCTAGCTATCTCTGGCTCTATGGGTATATCCTGCAATGACTCCTAATTGGCTGAATCTGGCTCATAGTCGTCATCCTCATCATCTCTATCCTTGTCACCACCCTCATCCTCCTCTTCCTCATCTCTGTCCTCATCCTCTCCAGCGAGTGGGAGATCCTCCTATCTCCTCGGTACTAGAATATCAGGATCTGTCAATGGCACTGGCCGTCGTCGTGCAAACCAACGCTCATACTCCTCTGTCATCCCGACGTCCACCACATCTGATCTCCAATCCCACTATCTCTATTGTAGCTATGTGAAGTCAGCATATGCTATGTGTGGCTGAATCATTCTCCCCCACTGACTCGTCTCTCTGTGAGATCAGGCAAAGTGTGCAGTCCCTCTAGGTACATCCTGCCTCTCTCCAAACTGTCATCTGACTCTCTCCGGCAAGTACATCTCAATCACTCTCTGGCAATTCACTAGTCACCCAATTAGGTATCTCTCCTGTCTGCAATATGATAGCTCATCACTATCATCTGACCATCCAGGGCAATCAAGATATGGCCTCCATGTGAACTCTCTTAGTCTGTCTAGCTCGTGTTGCCAATATAATATGTATCCGAAAGGACCCTGTCTTAGTGCTCCCCCATAGCAGTACACATATGGTTAGTGTGGTAATACCTGTCTCTCTATGATCGGTTGACATATGGCTATGTGCTCAAATGCCCATACCTGTAGCAGTGTGACCCCACAGCTCAATGTCTGCACTCCCTGATATGCTATCTGATGCAACTGAAAATATAGCATAGCAAGTACACATGGTCCCCATGCGTACACTATCCCCTCTGTCACCATCCTCTCTAGCACTCTTCCCTATCCAATAGGGAATCCATGTCCTCATCTGTCCCCTGCTAGTAGGCATACTATCACCACTACTATCACCACATATCATCGATCATACTCTGATGCCATGGTCTCCGAGCCAATCTCCCTCTCTATGATATCCAGGTCATCTGTGTCACACTCAAATAATCTGCACAAAGCATCTCTCCCTATCACTGGGTCATACTCTATCATCTCTCCATGACTCGGAATGCGGAGGATACGCCATACATCCTCTAGTGTCACCGTCACCTCTCCCGTCGCCAGATGGAATGAGGAAGTCTCTGAATGCCATCGCTCTGCCAATGCAGTGAGAAATCCTGTGTTTGCCCTAATCTCAAGCATGTATGTGATGTAGTATAATCCAAGTCCTGCTAGTGTATCTTTGTCAGTACTCCTGAGTCTGTATCACAACATGAAGCAGTCGGGTCTGTTCTCCCACGTAATCAATGGATACTGTCGACTCTGCATCACAATTGGGGCACATTTTGTCAGTTTTAGGGTTTTCTCCTATGGGATACATTTCCTTATTTCATATCCAAATCAGGGTGTTTCTCATCTATTTTGACCTATCCTATTCTTATCCCCCCTTTTCGGATCATTCGCATGCTATTTTTGGCCAAATTAGGGTTCCCAATGCACAACTGTGCTTGTGTGCTAGGTCCTGTGCCTGTGTAGCAACAACTTGTGTCTGTGTACCCTACACAAGTGCAAGATACCCTACACAAGCACAGGATGCACTCACACAAGCGCAGAAGTCAGTTTCTGCATTCCCTGTGGGCCCTGCAATGTCCCGCAAGTGATCAAAATTCATAAAATTGACAATATGGGTTTTTGAGATACATACCGCTACTCCCACGTCATCCGGTCATCTGTAGGTCCGTACACATTCTCTAAGGTGATCTTCCATTGGAATGTTTGCCATCTCTCTGCAAGTGTCCTTTTCCAGAGCAACAAATTCTCCTCTTTGGCTAGTGCAAATGAGCAATTTTCACTCTCTTTGTCTCATTTATAGATCTTTGTCAGTGCATAGATGGACATGCACCCTCTCCATCTTATGCTGGTTGTGGTCTTTTGCATCTTTAATTTCTTGTCCTTTGTGCATCCGGTCTCCGATTGTTAGTCTGTTTGCTTCTATCATGTTCTATCATTCTTATCGATCAATTGGCCTCTTTTCTAGATGTTTCCGGCCAATTCCTCGAGGGGGCATGCATATGTCATTGTCATTGTCTGGGGCATTTTCATTAGTGTTCTTTGAAACAACGCTTAATATCACATTGTCTCAAAGAGGGGCAAAATGTAGACGTCTAAAAATGGTCAACGCTTGCGGAATCATACTGTAACATTTGCACATTGCCTTATTTTAGGGTTTTGCATCGCATTAACATTTCTCCTATGTTACACACTTGGTCTTTATCATTTGCGAGCATTGAGTCTTTCTCCTGCATTCTTCATTTGTCTCGCTTTCGAATTTGGTCTTGTCGATAACAATCTTCAGTCATGATTTTGGTCGATCCTTGTCCTTGCCAATTTTGTCATTTTGCGATCGATTCGTCATCGATCCTTGTCCTCTTCAATCATGTCAATTGGCACTTATCAATCTTGGTCAATTTGTCAACCAATTTTAATCATTTATCAACATTGGTCCTTTGTCAGTCTAAATCATGATCAAATCGACCCTGCATCAATTATCTTTTGTCAAGACCTAATTGTCGTCCTTGCATTTCTAATTCATCTTCTAGGGTTTCATGATTTATTCATTTAACCTTGTTTGTCATTTCTCCCTCTAGGTTAAATAGTTTATTTATCCTAAGTCTTCTCATCACAATTAAATGTTCATTTAATTGGCTAATTAATTCCTCCCTCTTTTGTGAATTAAATTAATAAATGAAAAATTGTTAATTAATTCACTTAATTCCTAATTTCCTCATTTTCTAATTTCCTAATTTCTAATTCATCTAATTTTCAATTTTCTCCTATATTTCTCCTAATTTCATGAGAATGACATAGCAAATTTGTCATAATTTGTCATAATTGACAATCAATCAATTTTGACAATTTATCATAATTGTCAATCAATCAATCTTGCATAGAAAGTATCAATTTGTCATAATTTGTCATAATTGTCATTCTTGATTTGAAACTTCCATTCGAATCTCCTCATGCTAATCTGATCTTTTCTCCAATTTGTCTATAAATTGGATGAATTTCTTCAATCAAAGCCCCTGACCCCTGGCCGAATCAATCATGCTTCTAGTACCCTTATACTGTCATCTCATCTTGTCAATCTTTCTTTCACATTATACTTATGCACTTGAAGGTGAGATCCACAAAACAAAGCTATTTGAAGGAGAAAGAAGGAAAATGGAGTCACATGAAGGAGACATTCAAGTTTGCAATGGTTTGCATTTGAATTGATGTCTTGTTTTCATGTCTTTATTGAGTGTTTTTAGGATTGGTCATTGCAATCTAGTTTTCATGATTGAACTAGGCTATTGTTTATGTTGCTTTGATGATTTCCGATTTCCTAGCTACACTTTCCATTTTTGTCATCTTTGTGAACATAGAATCTAATTCCAAAGATTTTAAAATAACTTACATTAGGTTTCTTGTCATACCAGATCTCATATGGTGTTTTCATAGTTCCTTTCTTCAATTGAACTCAGTTCAGGGTGTAAACTGCAGTGCCGATTGCTTCTCTCCAAAATGTTTGAGGTACCCTCTTTCCTATCATCAGGGTTCTTGCACAATCCATAATTGATCTATTTCTTCTCTTGGCTATCCCATTTTGCTGAGGTGTTCTCGGTGAAGATACTTGCCTCTTTATATCATGATCATTGTAGAATAAGTTAAATTCATCATAAGTGAACTCTCCTCCTCTATCAGATCTAAGACATTTCAGTTGTCTTCCTGTTTCATTTTCAACTCTTGCTTTGTACCATTTAAACATTTGAAAAGCTTCTGATTTTCTTTTAAAAACATGACTGACATCATCCTTGAGTAATCATCCACAAATAATATGAAATACTTATCACCATAATAACTTTGAACTTTCATGGGACCACAAATATTAGTGTGTACTAGATCTAAAATTCCTTTAGAAGTGTAGGACTTACTTGTAAAGCTTGATCTTGTCATTTTACCCATCTGGCATCCTCGGCACATAGCATTCTCAGGTTTTTCAAGACTTGGTAGACCTTTTACTCGGTGCTTCTTACTTATATTGATCAGATTATCAAAATTTACATGACAAAACCTTTTATGCCATAACCAGGTATCATCTATCTTTGATAAAGACACTTGTTCCAAGTTGAGTCAAGATGAAATGTGTTACCTTTTGTTTGTGTCCCGGTAGCAGCTAACTTTCCATGCTTGTCATGAACTTTGACAATTCCTTTCTTAAATTCTATTTAGTATCCTGTATTATTTAGTCGTGCTACACTCAACAAATTGTATTTCAAACCTTCAACCCAGTATACATCATCACATTTAACATTGTCAAGAAGTGTTATAGATCCTTTACCTTTCATCAGACATGGTGCATCATTACCAAATCTTACATAGCCTCCATCATAGTCTTCTAATTTAACAAATTTGTGTTTATCACCTGTCATATGATGTGAGCATCCACTGTCTATGATCCAAGAATCATTATTATTTATGTGAGATATTAGGGCTTTTTCTTCATACCTTTCTTCATCAGATCCATATTTAATAACCACATAAACAACTTCCTTAGTATCAGTTTCATCAGATCTATCATCGTTGGATTCCTCATCAGCTACTAGACATGTCTTTCTATCTCTCCTTCTGAAGTCTCGGTGTCCTCTGTATTGGTTGTCTTTCTTCCTATTATCTTGGTATTCTTTCTTTTCACTAAATTCTTTGTCAGGACAGTTAGAAGCCATATGTCCTATTTTATAACAATTGAAACATTTTAAAGGTAGCTTCCCTTTATACTTACCTTTTCCTCTTGATAACTTTCTGGCTAATAATGCTTCAAACTCTTCTTTCTTCTTGATTTCCTTATACAGTTTGTGCACTTCTTGCATGTTACGAAATCTTTCACTTGCTCCACTATGATTCCCTTTAGATTACTTACTCATTCTATCATTGTAATCATCAGATTCACTAATATGAAAAGACCTGAATGCAGATTCTACTTTATTTACTGAAGACCCACTGTTATCAAAATTACTTTACTTAAATGCATGTAGCTTACCAATAGTAGCATCCAAAGAAACTAGCATGTTAGGTACAAACCTCAATTCATTGATTACAGAGCCTCGAATAGCATAAGCTGGTAGAAGGGTTCTCAACAACTTACTTGTTACATCCTTTTCTTCAATAGTTCTACCAACTCCTTTAATTTGATTGACAATCTCCTTTATTCTTGTACTATATTGGGTTATGTTCTCACCTTCATTCATTCTCATGGATTCAAGTTGTCCTCTTAGACTATCTACTTTTGCTCTTTGAACATGTTCATCACCTCCATACATAGATATGAGCTTAGTCCACATTGCTTTTGCATCATTACAGCCTTCTAGATCATTAAACTCTAAGTCGATCAATGCTGATGTTATTTAAATCATAGCTTGAATGTGTTCTTTGTTTGCCTTTATCTCTTCCAAAGTCATAGGGTTGGTGCTCAGTGCAATGTAATCATTCTCCAAATAATATGTTGCATATTCTCCAATTCCTGATAAATGCAGCTTCATCCTTTTCTACCATGTGGAGAAACTTGACTTGTTCAGCTTTGGTGCATCCCTTTTATACATCTCCAGATCTTTGCCTCAAGTACCTTTAAACTTTTCTTCCAGAGTCCTATGCTCTGATACCAATTGTAAGTCCTGATACTAAAAATAAAGTATATATTCCAATAGCTAACAATATGAGAGGGGGGGCTGAATCATACAAACTTAATCTTTCATAAAATCAACGGATTCAACCTCAGTAACTTATACTTCAGCAATATAACCAAAACTGCTAAACATGCTAACTCATAAACACATAATCATCATAACACTCATAACACCAGATTTAACATGGAAACCCAAATAGGGAAAAACCACTGTGGGATTTCGGACCCACTAAGAAATATAATCTTCTAGAGTATGCTCGGTTAAAAGCAAATCCTATTAAAGATTACAAACACATTGCTAGATGTGATTCAGTTAAGGGATTTCCCTCAAATCTGTTAGGATCTTCACTTTGTTAGAAGTGACCTTGTCAAAGGATTTCAAACACTCAATTAGAATGTCACCTTGCTAGAGGGTTTACAAATAAGACTGTTAAGTCCACTCGGTTAAGAGATTTCCTATCACTTACAAAATAACAGTAATAAAAATATATCTACAACTTCACAGCTGAAATGCTAAAGCAGATTCTTATTTGCTCAACACAATCTAGTCATAAGACTTATCTTGTCCCTCTACTGGTCTCTCTACTCTATTATTCAAATAGGTCTTCAAGCTTCTGTGCTCAGTAATCACTATGTAGCATCCCTGTACATACACTTGCCCGCATACATTGTTTACTAACAATTCCTTATTTATAAACAATTGCTAACCGCTTAATCTCCTTGATCACATTTCCCATGATCAATCTTACCCATCAGATCTTCAAACTTGACTAGGTTCAATGTATCCTTCTGATCTGAAAACGTTTTACCTCATCTTGGGACTTGCAGTCCTTTCTTGGAACTTGCACAAGGTTATTGTAGTTCAATCTGAGCTGTAGATCTTCCTGTTGATTTTCCTTTTCCATAGATCCTTAACAAACTTCATGCATGACATACCAATCATTTATACATTTCTAGCTAATCATTGTCCTTCATTAAATAATTCTTTTATCCATACAATGCGCACTGTCATAACTCGGTTGCAACTTGGTCAATACTAAACTTTAGTTGGTAGACATTCCGCCTTCATTAACCGATATCGATAACCTTAGGGTTTACCGACTAGGTTCTTTTCTCGGTGACATAGTATAGTATTAACCTTACAATCAACAACATATGTAGGACATCAAAACAATCTAAACATCATGATCTCATCATTGTCTAACTTGGTAATAGTTGCCCATTGAATATCTTATTCCTCCTCTTATTCATCACATTCTTTCTGTGTCTTTTACTGACATCTTAATTCTCTTCTAATCAATCTTCTCAAGATATGGCAACATCATACTAAATCAAAAAATCAATCTCTTGACATCAATGACAACATAATGTTATAAAGATAGTTATCATCCTTTTTTTGTTATATCAATAATCTTCAACAACCTTCTCAATATCCTTAATGAATATCAACAATCTCCTGATATTGAAATGGCAACAATATTTCTTACTGTAATGCCAACACTTACTACCTGAGCTCCCCCCTTCTACAAGACTCTCTGAATCTTTTGCAACAAGATGTCCCGGTGTAGAACCAGAACTCCCGCTCAAAAAATTTGAATTCTGGACCCGATCGCTCTCCATATCGCTCTCTGCTCACTTCCCCATAAAATTTAGGAAACTAAGAGAGTTACACCTTTCTCATAGTTTGGAAGTGGAGTTATAAAAGTTGTATTAGATTTTTTTGTTGTATGTCCATCCACTGTTATTACACCATTATCAATTAAATCTTAGATGACATGTTTCAACCAGTGACAATTATCTATGTGATGTCCGTTGTTTTGATGGAAATCGCAATAATGGTTATCATTCCATCAGGGTGGTTTTATTTTGGGTTCATAGTTCCTTTCTCCTAGTAAAGTAATCAATTTGTTTGCGAGAAGTGTCTTTAGTGCTGACCCAAGGGGTCCACCAATGTTTGTAAATTGCCTTCAAAATTTATTTTTGATAGTTGCTTCTTGGTGATGATTGTTTTGCTGAGCCGCTGCTGAGTGAGTAGATAATTTAAAAACTGGTTGCTTTGGTTTCACATTGTTTTTATCCACTATTCCATCATTGACGACATTTTGATTTCTATTCCAAAACTTTGTCTTATCATTGTGGTTGTTGTTATTGTTGTTGTTAGGAGGGTGGACTCCTTCTTTGTATATTTTCAACTCACCTTTCTTTATCATGGCTTCCTCCTTTTTGATTCCATTATCAATCATCTTTCTAAAACTTTGATTCCTTTCATTTTTAGATAATAACTCATTTGTTCATTTAGGTTGTCGATGAATATGTCCATTCTTTTATACTCTGGTAGTGTACGAGGATATCGTGAAGCTAACTATCTCCATCACTGTAAAAATGTCATGAAAGGTTCTACACCCTTTTGTTTGGTATTACATAGGTCTAGCATTGTTACTTCATGTTGTATGCTGTAAGAGTATTGTGAAACAAACTTATCCACTAACTCTAAGAATGATCTGATTTCAGGTGGAAGTTTGGAGAACCATTCCTTAGCTAGTCCAGTTAAGATTTTCAGAAATAATCTCATCAAGTAGGTATCCTCATGTGCAAACTCCATACTCATTGTGCGAAATTCTCATATATGGTCTTGAGGGTCGGTGCTTCCATCATATTTTTGTATCTAGGAGTTTCACAACCTATAGGAAATGGTATCATGTTTAGATTTATGTCGAATGGATAAGGACAAATTTCTTGAAGTGAGTATCTTCTAACATTCCCTCTCTGCATATCTTCAATTTGTGTTTGCAGTGTTTGTATTTATTATGTGAGAGTTATGATAGGATTATCAACATGATTTGTTCTTGCATAACCATGATTTTGTATTCTAGGAGGATCTGGATCTCTTCTTGTTTCATCTCTAGTCCTTCTTGTATCTTCATTGGATTGAACGTTATTCAGAATTTCTATATCATCTGTTTGGGGCATGTAAGTTTCCTCATTGGTTTTGGTATTACTAGGAATTGATGTGTCATTCATTTTGAGACCAAAAATATCCTCATATTGTTCGTTATTAGGGGGAGGGTCACTTTTCTTTTATGTCAATTTGTTCACATCAAAATCTTGGGGAAGTGTAGCACCAAATTTTGCTAACATTAGAAATTATTTTTCTTTTTCTCCTTCCAATAATTTCTTCATAAATTTATCGAATTGAGGATCTTTTTTGATGTCTCTGATATTTTGTTCAGTTATTTCTCCTTCAACTTGTATTTCATCTTCATGTTCCATGGTTCTATGCTCTTTAATTATTTCCATTGTTTTGATTTCCGTCTTTGCGATTCTTCGTCTTTGAGCTCTAGTTAGAATGGGCATACACATGCATTAGATATTTTGCTAGGATTCAATTGTTCAAAAGTTGTTTTGATAAGTGATCAATTGTCAATGTAAATGCAATTGAGCAATATGAGATGAAAGGATGTTTCAAGTGTTTAAAAGTTTGCAAGTTTTTCGATCTTCGGTTATGGAGTGCAATGATGGTGATTTGATAAAAATCAAGTCCAATAGGAATGATATATCCTACGATGTGGGACAAGATTATTCTGACCAAGTGTTGTAGTTTCGTGATAAAGGATGATAGATCCTGATGAGAAACTATGTTTGAGTGATCAATTTACCAAAGAGGGTGATAATGCACTTTGATATGTTTAGATCTTGAACTTGTTGAATGTGAGCACTTGAAAATCTTGAGGTGTTTAGCTTTGGAATCCAATTTGACAAATGATAACTTGACCAAGCAAACAAAGGAGACAATCCAAGCACATAATGATAGAGAACATGTGTTTATGATTACTGTAAATTGACCAAGAAAATATGGCAGATTTGAAAAAGATGCGCAAGAAGACAACTTTGGACCAACAAAGATAGAAATTTGTATGATAGTTTAAGCAGCCTCAGATGACTATACATAAAAGCTCATACGACAAATCAGAAATTTTATATGACAAAGCACAAGCTCATATGACAATTCCCCCTAAGCCAAATGATAAACAAAAGGTATCATATGACACAACTTAATAAGCCATACGACAAAATATTTTATGCTAATAGGCTCATACAACAACTTTCACCAACTCATACGACAAACTTTATTCCTCATACAACAGAGAACAAAACCTTGAAAATAATGTTTGTTTGGCCAAATTTTGATCAATGAAGTCTGATGTTTTGCTTTTGTTTTCTAGTTTTAAATGTCTGATTTTCTGATTTAGGGATGAATATACAACAAACACGTGATATGTTAAGTGACCTCAAGCATGCTACACCCTAAAGAAGCTGGCTAAGAGAGAAAACCTTTGCTTGTAAACTTAGGTACACACCCAATAGCTAATCAAAATATGGCCACTTAGTCTCACACAATGGATTCTCAACGTCATATTATCCAACTCCAAACGCTAATGGGGGCACAATATGGCAAGTGTCTTGGGAGAGTTACTATCTCTCTTGCACAAATATTATCACCCTTTTGGAGGTGAATCAGGTAGCTTCTAATTTAACAGGAACTAGTAAGGGATCTGTTCGGTGCATCAAGGTATAAACTCAATTAAGAGGTCTCCCAGCCTTAAAAACAAGGTTTGATATACTCGAAGGTACAAAGGAGAGCTATTCCTGATCACTTCTATTGACTTGATTTTCATCAAATCACATTTATTTTATAGTGGGTTGGATTACTTGGCGTTAGCCGTTCCCACTTAGTTTGTTCCCCTTTCACTGACCTTAATGACTAAGATTTATTAGCTCCTCGAGAGGGCAGGTATGCTAAAGAAATGCATTAATGAAAGAAAAGGATGAGTATAGCTTTCTAATCACCTAAGAAAGGCAAGAGAATACTTGCCTATCATCAAAACACATAAAACATGATTGTTCATTTCCTTTAGCAAAAAACAAGTTTGCCTAGAAAAAATAAGGAAGACATAGAGTTTAGTTGAGTCCTCCTAGGCAACCTGCAAAATAGATGCATTAGTAGTCATGATGTGTTTTTATGCAATGAGTCTTTGAAAAACATAATCTCTAGCAATCATCCTGCAAAAACCAGTTAGGCTACTGAAAAACTCACAAACAGACCAGAGTTAGGATTAGTAATAATTGAATCAAAGCAAGAAACCCCAAAAATGCAGTCTATTTTAAAAACACAGCAGCAGAATGTCGTATGAAACGATTTACCTATTCGTACGAGTGTAGAAGTAGGCTCATACAAGTAAGAAATAATTATCGTCCAAGTTGACAAAGTAGCTCATATGAGCTAGAAGAGGAACTCGTATGAGATTCTGATTCCAACCTGACCAGAAATGAAGATTTGATGATGCTTGAGAGGCCAAAAATGAGATTTCCAACCCCACGGTGGGTGCCAAAATGTTGTGCATGTGAAGTGTGATACCTGCAGCTGCAACACAAAACACTCAATAGATCATTACAAGCATGGTTAGCAAATTTAAAACAAAGAAAGATAAAACCATGGCAAAGCGATCTATCACGTCCTAAGAGATGTGAGTGTGAATTTTCTCTCAGATCTAGGTAAGCAAATTCTAGTGACTTGACTACACCTAGATGGAGGATTTGAAATGATAATGATTCAATTAAGCTAGAAAAGAGAATGATTAAGCTACATGATTCAATAATTATGCTAGAAAATGATCAAATTAAGCTAGATCTAAGATGCAATTGCCTATAATAACAATGCTCAAATGATATGCTAAGAGATACTATGCCTATAGTAACAATGCCTAAAATGCAAATGAGATGGGATGATTATTGCTCCAAAATGGGGGATATTTATAGGATTTCCAAGGCCAGGGGTGAGGTGGGAGGAATCAATGGTCAAGTTTGAGTCTGAAGATATCAATGGTGAAATTGGAGGAGGTTGGAAAAGAGGCTGGAGGAAAGGGGACATTTTTCATCTCTATGGTGACAAGTGTCAAGGGGCTTCCAAGAGAGGGGACATGTGATAGGGATAGGTTTAATTAAAATCGAGGTTAGATGGAATGAGTTAAGTTTATAAGTGGTTAGGTTAGGTGGTTAGAAGCTAGGAGGCATGTGGATAATTTGAATTTAAAAATTCAAATAATAATAAAAGACTAATTAACTTTCAACAACTCATAAATTGATTTGTTTTAATTAATTAGGAGATTAGAAGAAATGAATTCGAAGGGAAAGAATTAATTAATTTGAATTAATTAATCAAAGGGGACTATTTAAATGAACCTATTAAATAGATCCTTAGATTTATTAATAAGTAGATGAGTGGAAGAGTTTAATCAAATTGCTAATGAATTCAATTAAGTTGGGGAGGGGGATTAATTAAATAATTGCTTATTCAATTAATTGTCTTCAGACCATTTTTAGGTGTATACACCATCAATCCCCAAACCTAACTCTAAACCTTGTAAAGAAAGGGAGAGATAGTGATAGAGGTTGACAGGCAGAAGGAGACAAAGAGACATAGAGTGGGATGGAGAGAACCGATTGAATGGGATAGAGACACCCGAGAGAAAGAAAGAGGCAAAGAGAGGGAGATATAGAGATAGAGGGTGAGAGAGAGAGAAAGAGAGAGAGAGAGGGAGAGAGAGAATAGATAGATTGGGATAGAGACACCTGAGAGAAAGAAGAAAAGAGAGGGGGAGATAGAGATTGAAGGAGAGAGAGAGAGAGAGAGACTGACTGACATTTTTTTTAATATATTAACTTTTCATCAAAATTTTGATGTACGCCCCCAAAATGCCACAACAAGACTGTTGAACTTCTAATGAAATTTTTCGTCAGAGGCACAACATTCTCGTTGAAGCATAGTGGCAGTCTGTCTAAATTCTGATGCTTTATGTCGTCAAAATTTGCCACACATACAACATGGTTTTGACGGGAATGTTGTACGTATGAACAAAAACTACCATGGTTTTCGTCAGAGTTTTGACAAAAATTGTTGCATGGTTCTGTGCGAGGTGAAATTGGTTTCCGAGGGAATGTTCATCAGTTGATTGACAAAATATACTACATTGGACGGTCTGACAAAATTTTAGTCACAAAATATCCTGCATCAGATGCTCCGACGAAATTTTAGCGACAAAAAACTCACCACCATTTCGTCGAATCCACAACACAAAACCGTCGAAATTCTGATGATATTTTGTCAGAAAATGTGTCCAAATGTGTTAGTGTAAAGACCCTTACCAATTCTTCCTTCAATATTTTAGTTTTGTCTCAAGGGAATTTTGGCAAACACTTGGTGTGCAAGGTCTGATTGCTTGTTGTAGAGATTTGTTTGATGTTTGTTGTGAAAATCAATTGCCATAATGACCAACAAAATGAAAATACATTGCAACATAGATAGGAACAATCACTAACTTAAGTAAGACCATTATATTGCAGGTATTTAGGTTTGAATCAATTCTTTATAATTCTGATAACAACCATACATTAAACTGATATAAATTCATATCAAGGCATTACATCATATAAGCAATATTTTCACTGTACCCATTTCAATGCAAGCTAAAGTGGCTGATATAAATGATGATGAGAACTAGAAGAACGAGCTTTTGGGCTAATACATGGTCTGAAATATAATGAGGTAAGTGCCAACCTAACCTGGTAAGTCTTTTAAATGTGTTTCTGACTAGTATGAAAATCCTCCAAATACTATACATGTAATGTCTTTGGGTCAAATTATAGGTTGTATTTTCTTTTAGCCAAAACCCAAAGATGAAATGATTGGTAGAGGATATTTTGTGATGTATGATGGTCTTCCCACCACTTAGACCTATGTGTCGAATCAATGCTAACCTTGCCAGAAAGAAACAACTAAGGAGATATCACATATGCCCTAGGCGACTACCCTGAATACTGAGTCCTTGTAATTTGTAACCCTGAATACAATTCTTACCCTGGAAAACTTCTAAATGTTGCACTCTGAATGTTTAAAGTTTCAACCTAAAATCCCTTGTTCTAGGGTTTTCATCCCAAATCTGTGAACAATAAATAACACGTCTGATGCCTCTAGCGAGTTCAATATAATGAAGGAAAAATAACGTGAATGATTGAATCCATCAAGCCCCATTTCATTTTTATATTTTTCCTTTTCCTTCATCGAATCACTTAGTGCAATAATAATAATATTTTGTGGGGGATAAAGTCATGCCATTTATATGATTTGACTTTATAAGCAATTCTTGTCTTTGCCATGCCGCTTTAGTAAAATTATTATTTAATTTAGCTTTTATAAGAGTGTCACTCAATATTAATATTTCCATCTTCATTAATAATTCGACCCATGATACCAAACGTTTAGCATAGGCTTATAATGTTTCCTGTGTCCAAACACTTAGTCGCCTCTAATATTAATAAATATTTCAACTAAATCCTTCATATAGATAAATCATCGAAGACTATGATGTTTCCCCCAATAATCAAATATGAATAAATAAATAATCGATCCTGGGTATGTGCAAGATCATGAGGGGCCAAAAAGTGGTGATATTCTGACTAAAGTTCTAATTGATAGGTTGATTGAAAAATATCTATAACTTTCAAATGGTATCACATTTTTTAAATTCGAAACAATGTCACATTCTATGCTTCATATACTATAGGATTAAAAAAAGAATTTGACCAAGTTATGGTGGTCAACCTTACGAGTTGTTTATATTTTTAAAAAGTTGTAGTAAAAAATTCATAATTAATTATTCATCTCAAAGAAAAATACAAAAAAATATGTGTCACATCCAAACATGAGTCTTCTACTTATATCTAAAATCTTATAAAAAAATATTATTATTTGATTTTGATTATGGTGGTCAGACAAAAACCCACTTCTTATCTTTTTCCTAAAATTTTAGTACTACTGCATTGAAATTTCAAAATTTAGTAGAATAGATTTATATTTTTTCAGAAAAGAACTAGTAGCTTAGATACTACATTCAATTTTCTACAGATTTTATTCTTATATATTTTTGAAATAATGTTGGTAGCTTATTCAAATTTTTATGTGAAGTTGCCTAACTCTGTTTTGTGATTTTCATTGCCACTTAAAGCCCTGTTTGGTCCACCATGATCCTGCACATACCCTTCTTTTGGTCCCTGATATTTAATCATTTCCTCATAAATTGTAGCTTCTTCAACAAGCTCAGAAACTATAATTTAAGTGACTTTCCGATAATATTTATTTTATTGAAGTCTCTTTTAATTAAATTAATTAAAATAAATTCATCGTTTTAATTTTTAATTTATTTAGACAACTTTAAAATAATTAATTTTATTTATTTATTTCACCAAAATTTGGGGACATTACATTTTAATGCATGTAGATGACAAACTATCAATACAAAGATTCTATTCCTTTGTTGATTAAGAATTTTGGTGAGGTCCAAGAGCCTACCTCTTTATTGAAACTTGAATCTAACCTCCTTTAACCTTTATTTAATTTCTCTTTGAAGCTTTCTGGTTGTACTTTTTGTGCATGAAATTATACATGGAGTATATGAGTATTTGTTGACCTTTGTAAGATTTGTCTCTTTGCATCTTGTAATAACCAAACAATTTTACATTCTGCAGTTACATGCCTTTTCTGAAGGTTCAATACAAGTATAATAGATTTCATGGAGTCAACCTTTATTTAACTACTCTTTGAAGCTTTCTAGTTATATTTTTGTGCATGAACTTATATGTGGAGTAGATGATTGTTTGTTGACCTTTGTAAGATTTGTCTCTCTACATCTTGTAATGACCAAACAATTTAACGTTATGCAGTTACATGCCTTTTTTTGAAGGTTCAGTACAAGTATAATAGCTTTCATGGTCTTATGGGTAGAGATGTTTTTCTTCCTTCCATAAGATGTGCACAATAAAGAAAGAACTACTTGTAAACTCAAAGAAACCCTAGAAGCATGTTAACCTTTAATATTGCATTAATCCCTTTGAATTTTTTACTTCCCTCTCTTCTACACAAAACTTGAATTTAATAACTTCAACGTGGGGAAATGATTTCCATTTTTTAGTTGTATTAATGAAAGTAATTTGCTTTAATTAATTCTATCGATAAAAAAATACTTTAATTAATTTTCTCTCTTGTAAGAAAATAAAGTACAAAAAGTTGTCTTTTAGTTTTTTTGACAACTTAAATGAAAGGCTTTCGATATTTAATAAATACAATTTATGAGATAAGCAAGGTCGTGGAATAACTAAGGAGGCTATTTTTAGCCTAGAAGTCAAAAATAGGTAACAAAACGCTAACCCTTAGCCGTTTTAACAAGACTTATGTCGGTTAAAAAAATTAGGGTAAGTATATGTCAGTCAGTCCATGGAAAAATAAATCCTGATGCCTTTATAAAATAATAAGTCATTTGAGCTTTCAGAGGCATTTCCCCTAGACCCCATAAGGGGCCCTGCCCCTTGACCCTGTCTTAGGGGCACTAACCCCAAACCCTCATTGAATAATTTGGGGGGAAACTACATCGATAAAAGGGAAAAAAATTAACCTCTAAGTTTGATTAGGCTCCATATAATAACAATATATATACACATATTTATTTTAATATGCATAACTATTGTTCAAGCATAAATCTAATTTTTAGTTGTGTATTTTATTTGATGATTAAATTAGTCATTTTTATTTGTTTGACTAATTATTTAGCTATGTTTTCTTACCTGATAACCAAATTAGTCATTTATAATTGTGCTGCAAAAAATGACTAAAATTTGGTCATTTTTACATGTCGTGACTAAAAGTTTTAGTCACCTAGTCATTTATTTGCCATATTTCTACTAGTGTTCTCAAGATCTTATTATAACACCGGTAGACCTTGCTCTTAGTAGAACAACCAAGAAAAATTCCTTCATCACATCTAGCATCAAACTTTCCTAGATATTCATCTGACCAAACCACAACTCATAAGGAGTCTTATTGGAATCACCTTTGATATGCACCCAGTTAAAAGTGTACAAAACAATATTCATATCTTATCTCCAATAGATATGTGGAACATTTCCTTCAATCATGATGGTTCTAGTAGCTTCTTGAATTGTTATATTCTTTCTCTCCACAACATCATTCTGTTGAGGGGTTTTGAGTGCAGATAATTGTCTCTTCACTCCATTCTCTTTACAAAATGCATTGAACTCACCAGAAGTGAATTCACCACCTTTGTCAAATCTCAAACACTTCAACTTCAGTCCTATCTCAGTCTCAACCATGGCTTTGAAAATATTGAACTTCTCCAATGCTTCAGACTTCTCCCTTAAGAAAGTAACCCACATCATCTTTGAATAGTCATCAATTAGCAACATGAAGTACATGTCTCCTTTCAAGCTTCTCACTCTAGAAGGACCACACAAATCAGTATGCACAAGATCCAATATTCCATTAGAACTATACTATTTTCTTTTAAAAGCAACTCTTGTCTGCTTCCCTAATTGACATTCCTTGCATACAGGATTAGTAGGATTTACCAACTTATGAATATCTCTCACTGCTTGAGTAGAAATTATCTTAACCATGCAATCAAAATTCACATGACACATTCTTCTATTCCATAACCAACTTTCATCAAACTGAGCAATCAAACAACTTTTACCACCAGCATTCAGGTGAAAGATATTACCTTTAGTCTTTGTACCTCATGCAATCGCAATTCCAGAACTACTCAAGATTTTATACTTGCTATTTTTGAATTGCAAATTATATCCCTTATCAACTATCTATCCAACACTCAAAATATTATGCTTTATACATTCTACATACAAGACATCATCAGTATTATGCTTACCATAAAGAGAAATGGAACCTCTACTATGGATTATACTAGCTTTGTTATCTCTAAATCTTACTACACCACCATCATACCTTTCAATAATCACAAACTTACTCTTATCACCTGTCATATGATGATCGTATCCACTATCAGTAACCCATTCATATTTCTATTCATCTTTAGCAGCCAAATCTTTTCTCCTCATTAATATAGCTAGTAGAATTAGTAGGCACTAGATCATCTTCCTTGATAGCAATAAACACCCATTCATCTCCTGAATTTCCCTTATCAGATTCATCTTCTATCACACCTTCATTAGCAACATAATAACATTTCTTCTGATATTCTAGGTTATATGGATTGGACTTAGGAACTCTTTTCGGACACCTTGAGGCAAAATGTCCTATCTTATTACATGAAAAACATTTTAAGAGGAAACTTCCCTTCATACTTATCATCTCCTTTAAGTAATCTTCTAGAAATCAGGGCTTCAATCTCCTCAAGCTCTCTTTCCTCTTCTTCAAGTTCTCTTACCTCCTTCTCATATCTAAACATCCTTGTAGAAATTTCTCTTGGATCATATTTTTGCTTCCCAAAAATAGTATCTTTGAATGCAAATTTTGAATTAGGAAGAGATTCACCAAATTCACTCAACTCAAAGACAGCAAGCTTTCCAACCAACATGTTTCTAGTCACATTTGTCACTTTCTAGATCTCCTCAATAGAAGCAACTTTGTTCTTGTAAGAAGGAGGCAAGGATCTCATCACTTTAGCTGCAATCTCTTATTCTTCCAATACTTCATCGACAAATCTGATATTCAACACAAGCTCATTCACTTTCTGCATAAAAGAAGTAATATTCTCATCTTCGCCCATCTTCAACAATTCATACTTTCCCTTTAATCTCTACAACTTAGCAACCTTCACATGACTGTTACCTTCATACAAAGTCTCCAACTTCTTCTAGATCTCATGAGTAGTCTACAAATCCATCACATTAGTCATTTTAGAATCAATCAAGGCACTCAACAATACTTCCTTATCTCTAATATTGAATTCAACTTCCTTTATCTCATCCAGAGTTGTAGGACCATTTAGAGGAACATTGTACATATTCTTAGTAATCTTCATAGATGCAACTCAAGTGATATTCCATCTGGTTTTTCCAAAGAGTAAATTTTTCCATCAAATCTCGGACTATCCTTGTTGTAAGCATAGGTTGCCATCATGAATCACCTCAAGGGGTCAAGCTTCTTTTGGAGGATCTAGCTTTGATACCAATTGTTGGCAACAATGCAAAAAACTAAGAGGGGAGGTAAATAAGTTTTCTCAAAAGCGTTATTTAACTCAAACACAATTTCATATTTGATAATTAACAATGAAAGCACAAATCAACACCTCATCAATAGCATACATAACATCAATATTTTTTACCTGGAAAACCTGATTAAGGGAAAAATAATTGTGGGAACAAACCCAAAATGAGATGATACCCTATTAGAAGTATATGAAATATTACAATGGGAAATTCACATGCATTCAAGCACACTTCCTAGAGCTCACTGCTCAAAACACATAACAAAAAGGGCTACAACCCTTGGGAAGACTCATTGTCCTACAAAAACATTCAGATTACATCTGACATATCATGAACTGATAGAATAGAATCTCCTCTTTCCTAGTTACAATTCTGGTTAAGCACACAATATGATCTACTCTTCCACACTTCTTCACACTTCGAAAGGATCAAAACATTATTCACACACTTATCTGATCACACATTCAAATACACTCATAGATACCACACAGATACATCTCTCATATGACTATTACATATATTTATACAAATCAGCAACCTATCTTTCAAGGTCGGCTCAACACTCATCACAAATTATAAATCTATAACCATACACGCTACAATATAACTTGAAAACCAAAACAATGTTGGCTAAGACATAGTATGGACCTAAATCAACACCTTGAATAAGAAACACCTCCAAGAATTATGCCTCGAACATACGCAATATGCTACAATCAGCCCATCAGCTAAGAATGTTGTATAACATGAACATACTAGAGAAATCATCCACAATGAGCATAACAATCAATGCAAACCATCAACACAGATAGGAAATTATCTAGAAACATCCACAAACATCATGAATTACCACAACAACAATTGTAACATCACCACTTACTATAATCTTCATCATCATTATATCGAACATCAAGAACACCAACTGAACTAGCTGTTAAACTAAAAGATTCACTTACAAACCTCCAAATCACAAACCATCTAAAATGAGGACACACCAGAATATCACAAAAACTGCTAAATTTTCAAACCAGGATATTGCAACATGGAGCAAAATCTAAAACAATGATCAATATTGAACAACTAAAAAACC
The DNA here is from genome assembly GCF_030272615.1 of Cryptomeria japonica. NCBI lineage: Eukaryota > Viridiplantae > Streptophyta > Pinopsida > Cupressales > Cupressaceae > Cryptomeria > Cryptomeria japonica. Next base: position 419,739,931 of record NC_081406.1, on the reverse strand, counting down.
AACCACAATACTGGATCTCATAAATCGATCAAATCACCATGCAGACCTCTGAAACTATAGCTGAATCAACTAGAGATTCTTATCTCAAAACCCTTTAATCCACAATAACTCATCTACAACACACTAGCCACACCAACTCATTTAATCTGACTGCAACACTGAAACACGTAGAGGAATATGTTGACATCAATGACAAAACATCATCCTAGAAAAATTCTCAACAATGGGTAAGTGCATCAAGATGGTGTGTAAAAAGGGGGGTATAAGTGGACACTATTTTTCTGAAATCAATTAAACCTGAACTTGGAGGAGAAAGTTGAGTTTCATCCACTCAAGATATGAAGATACTCAAATAACAAAGATTGTATTACTCTGAATTTAGTTTCCAAACTACTATTTTTTTTCAAAATTAGATAAGATTAAGGGGGTCAAATTATTCACAAATGAAAAATAGATCCTGATTTTTTTGAAAAACATAACATAGTGTCTGACGTGCACATCAAAAAACTCATAGTTAGATTTAGTATTTTAACAACTCCTTTGGTAGAAAGATAGTTAAGAATGAGCACTAGAAGTTGTGTCTTGTTTTGTAATTTTTTGTTGAGTATTTGTTTTATTTATGATTTTTTGAATTGAGCACATCCTGAAAATCAGGCACCTGTTCATGCGCGAAGCATAACTTGCACCAAAATAATCGAAAATGTTTTTTTTTTTAAATTGTAAAGAATAAAGTGCACTACAGTAATATATAATTTTTTAAAAATTTGGATAAATAGATCAAAATTTATTAAAAAAATGGTACACATGTCTCTGAGAACTATGGAGACATAGGTAAAAGAAATTCAAGAATAATATATTATTGTTGTTAATTTTTTTTTAAAAATATATGGTTAGAAAGCTCAGAAGATGGGTGAAAATATGGTGGAAATTTTAGAAACCAAGTTTTGTAAACCTGATAAAACAAAACATGTCAAAAATGAGGGAAATGGAGGGAAATCAAACTACCAACCCACAACTTTGTCATCCAAGCCTATTCACCAGCCTAAATAAACTAAAGCGTGTATGGGGTATTTAGAATAAGAAGCGCATATGCGGTTTTAATAAACAAAACCACGTATAGGGTATTTTGAATATGAAGCGCATACGGATTCTAAGAAGACAAATCATGGACAAGGTTTTAAGAAGACCAATTAATAAAGTTAGATTAGTAATATGGACTTATATGCAACTCATTTAGCATTCCATCAGGTTTTTTAGTAGGATATATAAATAAAATATAACATTTAAGTATAATTACTTTAAGTTATATATTATGTATATATTGTCAGGATGTTTGAGAGTGATTTCACATCTCTATGAGTCATAATGCAAATTCTAGATTTTAGGAGATCCTAGAATTTTTTACTTATTCAAATTTTATTAATCAGTAGGCTTGTATCATCATTCACTTTCTATCTCTCTATCTCACGCTATTTGTCTCCCCTAAGCTCTAGACCTATCTATTTTCCTATCTATCTCATCCTCTCTTCACCTCTCTCTATCTCACTCTCTCTTCTCCCCCCAAGCTTTAGATATTATAATTTCTCAAACATAATCAAATTTCAGTAATCACTAAGCTCTTATTATCTATATAATCTACCTAACTTTTTGCACTCCCCCCTTAAAATATTTATCTAAATACCTACATAGATAGAGAGAGAGAGAGAGAGGTGCAAAGAGAAGGAGAGAAAATATAGATAGGTTAGATAGATAGAAGTGGAGGTGATATTTAGAGAGAGAGTATGAAGGGAAGGATATAGAGAGTTAGGGGAGTTAAAATTAGTGAGGGATGAAAAGAGTGGTAGGCAGAGAGAAGGAGATGGATTTTTAAGAGTGTGAGATAAAGAAAAGTAGAAAGGGAAGGAAGGAAAGATGAAGTGAGAAAGACAAAAGTAGAGAGCCCTACCTTCCTCCCTCCCTCTATCTCACTTGAGATCTCACTCTCACCCTCTCCTTCCCTCAACCCCTCCCTTTCTCCATATCTCTCACTTAAACTCTCTCTCAACCCCTCCCTTCCTCCCTCCCTTTCTCTAAACATGGGCTCTCTCTATCTCTAGTATCTTCTTCTCTTTCTATCAACCTATCTCTCTCTTAACCCTTCCCTTCCTCCACCCCTCTCTCTCACTTGGGCTCTTTATCTAGTCTCATACTCATTTTCCATCCCTTCCTCTCACTTAGTCTCTATCTCTCTCTCTTAGGTCTCTCTCTCTCTCAGGTTAGGCTTGGGAGGGAGAGAGGGAGAGGGAAGAGAGAGGATGGAAGGAGAGAGGGAAAGAGAGGGAGAGATACTTGAGAGAGAAAGAGAAAGGGAATATGAGATAAAGAAAGTGTTATAGGGAAAGAGAGAGAGACTTGAGAGAGAAAGAGAAAGGGAGAGAGGGATAGAGGGAAAGAATGTGAGAGAGAGAGACTTGAGAGAGGGGGATGGAAATAATGGGAAGGAAAGAGGGAGAGGGAAGAGAGGATGGGGGAGGGAGAGAGGGAAAGATAAAGAGAATAGTAAAGAGAGACACCTAAGAGAGAGGGGGGAGAGAGATATAGAGATATAGGGAGAGAAGGGTAGAGAGGGAGAGGGAAGATAGAGGATGGGGGAGGGAGAGAGGGAGAGAGAAACCTGAGAGAGAGATACACCTGAGAGAGAGAGAGAGAGAGAGAGAGAGAGAGAGAGAGAGAGAGAGAGAGAGACTTAAGTGAAAAAATAACCTTATTAAAACATGCATTCACCAACTGGTATACCATTACATATAAGATTGAAAGAAGTAAATCAACCAATAAGCCAATCACACAAATTAATATCATAAAATAAATAATTATACATAGAAAACCTCAAAGAAGAAAAACCACGGTGGAATTTGTGACCCACAATATCAATCCATTGGCCATATGAAAAGATATTACAAAATATAGGGGCCTACACTTGTAGGAAGGCTTATAGCATAGAGCACACTTCTCATCACAAAAGGAGTCTCACTGAATACATACAAATCCAAACTATAATCTAGAGAAATGAATGAACTACAAAGATAGCATCTTCTATGCCTGAATAGAGTTTTGGTTAAACTCTATCTGATCCGGTCTGAAACCCTAAACCCTTACCGGAATAGCATCTTACATAAATGTGCTCACATACATGATATCTCTTATATGTTTCTCATCTCCATTATATTCCATAACCTTACATATTCCAAAATGATCTAATCAATTGACCTATATACCCTTACAATCCTTCATGCCTAATGTCAGCTTACAAAGATAATTACAAAACAAATATACAATTTGGCTCAATTACATAAATACATGAATATCAAAATCAATTGTCAATGTCGGATCTCCCAAAATGATGTTAGCCTATAGTACCAATAACCTGATGAAGTCATACCGGCCTACAATGCCAGTACCCAAATAATTCCTCCTACTAGTGAAGATACCTACCGCTGCTAGTACCAGTGCTGGTGAAGTGTCTACTGGTAAATAACCAAACCAAAATATGAAAGCCAGAACATGTTTCCATCAATGACAACATATTGAAACCAATCAAATGAGTATAAATTTCCAAAAATCTCCCCCTTTGGCATTGATGGCAACTCATGTGAAAAATGATAATGGTATCCATCTGTTGGTTTCATCCTAAGACTACTCCCCTTGAGCTGAATATCTATCTGAGATGGTGATCAATAAAAATAATCCATACCTCCATATTTCTTGATGCCAAGAATATATTTTTCACCTATACTCCCCCTTTGACATCAATGCCCAAAAAAATACCAAAAACTGAGACGAAGAATGAAAGACTCTACAAAGAATGTCCCAAAATACCTTACTGGAGCTGAATTTATTTGAAATTTTTTGGATATTCTTTCTCCAAAAGCTCTAGATAGGTATCCCAACCTGATTTGAGTGTGCCAGAAACATATACAAGTCCATTAAGCATATGGGCATATGACTCTTTATCCTTAACTTATGTTGGTGTGGGCTTACCAACCATATCAATACACTCCTTATGTACACTTAATGAATCCAGCCAAGGACTCACCAATCCTCTAAGACCTCTAGCTCTCCTTATGATTTTATCTTTTTCCCTCTCAAGAGATGAAACTTGGGCTTCCAAAACTAAAATATGACCATCAATAGATGTAGTCAGAGAATGTGAACCATCAAAAGAATTGACTATACCTACAATCTTCTCCTGACTATCCTTGATCCCTTTATCTATCTCATCTATAAGTAAACCTATGTCACAACATACTCTGTAAATATTAGTACACTAACTCAAAGAATTATCGATCAACTTTAACTTATTATTTATCTCCTTCTCCTCTGACTCAATCATCTGATCAAATGTTTCTCTCTTAGCCTGTGTAAACCCCTCCAATGCCTGTCGGTTTGATATCTACTATAAATATTGAAAGTCCTTAGAAATGTGCTCTATGATTAATTTAAGATTGCTAGATGGGCTTGATTCTTTTTCAAATTTGTACTCTAGGACAAGTCTATGCAATACTCTGATAGACTGATCAATAACTCCTTTGTCCATAGATCCTTCCTTCATCATCTTTCATGAAGCCATCATCATGAGCTCAGTAGAGCTCATCTCGATTATACTTTTCTTTTCAACTTGTAAGGTGTCAATTGACAACTATGATGGGCTCACTACAAGTTCCCTACCAGATTCCTCTTTCTTCTCATCTGATGGTTTATTAACTTTTATAGCTTTCTCTCTTGCACTAGTGGCTTCACCACTTGGTGCAATATTAGTTACTGTTGGTTCCTCCTTATGAACTATGACCTCAACCTCTACATTTTGATTTAAAGGACTATTGTCCTCAACATTAGTAACCTGTACACTCTCTAATTTAGCTGATATCTCAACATTTTCCCATACATTAGTTTCTATCGAGGGCTTTATATCTAATATCTTAATATTTTTCAAAATTGTAGATGTGATACCCATTATACCTTTACCTTTCCCTTAAACCGAGATGTTTGTAGTGTCAGTTTTAGCTTTCGGCGAATTATAAAAACTAGGGTTTGCAGCAAAGAATTGAACCCATGCCTTGTGGGTCTCCTTGACTATCTCATTAACCCTACCTAACATAAGACTGACTATCTTATGATTGTTGTGAAATATTTTCCTATCTGCAACCTCAAGAGTCTTGTCCAACTCCTCTGGAGTAATAGTTGCACAAGTAGATAACAACTCTTGAATCTTTATATGCTTGTCCTCCTCCATAGATGATAATATTCTAGCATCTAAGCTGTCATATAACTATGTTGGTATTTGATTTTCAATTTCTAACAATACTTTCTTATATATATATTTAGATACAACAAAACTGCTTCCTCAACTTCTCTATGTTCATCATCATCCAAATGCTCATAATAAAATTGTATATTCTACAACATACCATCTTTAGTTATTTCATCTACTAATCCTGTACAAGTCCTGGGTGGAATAATAGTTATATTACCAGTGACAGGTGCCAGATCAATGTCATCTATCTTCTTTCTTCTTCCAATACCGGATGCGGCATAAGGTGCTTCCTTTGGAGCTCTGTTCTGTGCTAGTACCCTGATTGTAACTTTCCTAGTTGGTTTCTTCCTTGCTTCTACCGTAGTCTCTTCATCTTTATTCCTTAATATCCTCTTGAAAGCTAAGGGTGTGTCATCATCAGACCCAAATTCTGATGGAATAGGCTCAATAAATATTTCAGGTTGTTTCCTCTTCCTTCCTTTTTCTAGAACAATATCGATTAATGCCTTGATGTCCTATGAAACCTGTTCAATAAACTTACTTGCTTTGCCCTATTGTTTCTCCCTCTTCTTCCGGTTGAACCCAGTTTCAACCTCTTTCTTCTTCTATTTAGCAATACCAAAGGATTTCTCAGCTTCATCAATAGGTGCATCAATTAGCAATTGTGCATAAGCATCTAGAATCTGTGCATAAACCTCATAACCCATCTCTTCAATCCATATCTTCTAGGGCTTGAAAACTTCCATCAAAGTTTCATCCTTCTTAACCATGAAGCATATCTTATTTGAGTATTTCTCAAAAAATTTCTTTGGAACCCTCTCCCTAGAATTCATAGCCTTCTGGAATGCCTTAAAGTAACCCCATACTTTGTCATCTCGTTGACTACCCAAACTAGCAATAGATTGTTTCAATTGCCTTCCTACTGAGATATCAAATGCCAATTGTCTCTTCCCAAAATGGGAGGTTTCTTTAATAAAAATAACATGAAAAAGACAATAAGATTTCTATACCAAAATGTTCCCTTCTTCTCTCCTTTTATATTCCATAGGTTAATTAACAATTTATCTAACTGATGAATAATGATGAACAGTAAGTACCAAACCGGTACTGAGAGGGGGGGTGAATCAGTATAGACAAAAACTTTCCCTCAACCAGTCTGATTGCAAAGATTGCACTTAGTTGGTAAACCATAACACTGTTCTAAATTAGGGCACTACCAATTACACACAGTGAGAGTATGAATAACATAAACTGGTAAACACTTCAATCTCTACACAATCTACTATCTCATTTCCACTTCACCCTTATGCATAAATAGGTAATATATCATTAGAAATATAATGACTGTCGATTCAACATGCTTTACCACTTAACAAAAATATTAAAACATCACATGAAAAGCATCGCACATGACACAGATTTTTCATGTGGAAACCCAACTAGGAAAAACCACGGTGGTGATGAATACCCACAAGCTGTTCTTTGAACTCTTTTGAAGTCCACTCTGTTATGAGCCTAGTCCGGTTAAAGACTTTACAATAGGTTCTTCTAGGAACTGATCTTGCTAGAGATCACCCAGTTAAGGGATGGCTAAATACCCGGTTAAAGGTTAGAACCCTGTTAAAGGTTACCTCGCAAGAGGATTTGAAGAGCTCATTGAAATGACTCACCCTGTTAACGGATTTACACAAAAGTCTGTTAAAGCTACCTGGTTAAGGGATTTTCCAACTGCTGAAATGGTTATAAGTCAACAGGTAATACACTGATATAATAATAGCACACAATCCCAAGGCAGATCCACTTTAGCTCCTTTTCTTCTGCAATCACACTCTGTAGGTATCAATGCACTTCTTTGGTCTGGCAAGAATCAAGTATCTCTACACATGGATACACACATAACATTCTCCAACAACTTCAAAATGAAGAACATCAATGACCTTATAGGAAACAGATAGGTCGGTAGCATAAACCCTAAACCCTAAACATTTAGTTTAACAATTCAATTGGTTCAATCTTGACTGCTAATCACACAGCATCGAATACAATAGTCTTGAATAGATCTCAAGACATTCTCCAACATTCATTCTTTGTTGCTTCAAGAAGCTGATAACCCATCATGCGCTCTCCACCGTTTATAGAGACTTCTCACATTCCTTAGGTAGATAGGATCAATCTCCATGCAAGATCCTTAATGAAATCCTTCACACGCACAAGGCTGATGTGGCAACACTATCTGGTCTTCATTACAATGCTAACTCATCACAAGATGTCATTGGTTGAATCACACAAGCTTGGAATGCATCAATCGGAAACCTTGAAGCTAAGACTACGAACCAGTAGTCATGCCAAATGAAACCCCGATACAAAACTTCCATATATCGGTTCTCATTCCAACATACCGGTTCACCTTGAACAAACATACCGCTTCACTTTTTCACATATATTGGTTTACATCATCATACTGGTTCTCACATATACTGGTTCACAATATCATACCAGTTCTCTCGCCAGTTTGCTTACTACAACATATCGGTTCATACTTCAGCATATTGACATCGATGACAACATACAATATCATCATGTCACCAAGTTCTGCACATATGCCAACAATCTCCCCCTTTGGCATTGATGGAAATATATAAAGATATCTATCTACTTTGCATCTTCTTCTCCCCAATACTATAGATATCTTCTTCACTTCACATCTTATCCCCCTTTGACAACAATGCCAAAGTGGAGGCACATACAACTATGTTCCACTATGTTGCTCCCCTAAGGAGTAGCATCCTTCATCACACCAATCCTGAAAAAGATTTATCAATTGCAATACCTGACTGATGTGGAGCACACACCTTTAGTTAACCTCTTGAAGGGGAAGTACCCCTAATTCACCTCTTAAATAGGTAAATGTAGCCTTTGGTAGAGGCTTGGTGAATATGTCTGCTAACTACTCCTTACTGGAAACATGGTCTAGTACAACCTCTTTGTTCTGAACCTTCTCCCTCAAGAAATGATACTTGAGCTCAAAGTGCTTGGTTCTAGCATGTAAAACCGGATTCTTGGAAATGTTAATTGCACTTGTGTTGTAACAAAATATACTTTGGTTCAGATATATGAACTTTGAAGCCACTTAATACATGCTTCATCTAGATTGTCTGGGTATAGTTCATAAATGTTGCAACATATTTCGCTTCTATTGTAGACTAAGAGATACAACTCTGCTTCTTACTCATCCATGAGACCATTCTACCACCAAGAAAGAATGTACCACCGGTTGTTCTTTTCCGATCATCCACATTACCAGCCCAATCAACATCTATAAGCACTTTCAGGTTGAAATCATTATTGTATGGATACCATAATCCATAGTCAATAGTTCCCTTCAGATATCTAAGAATCCACTTTACTGCTACCAAGTGGGATTTTCTTGGACTTTTCTAGAGCCGTGCAGTAATGCCTACTGCATGTGCAATGTCCGGCCTGCTATGTACTACATAGTGCAATTTACCAATCATTTATTGGTATTCCTTCTCGTTCACCAATGCTGATTCATCCTCTTTTGATAGTTTACAACAAGTCACCATTGATGTACCAACCGGTTTGCTATCTTCCATGCCAAAGGTCTTCAACACCTCTTTGACATACTTGGACTGAGTGATAAAGATTCCATCTTTCATTTGTTGAATTTGGAGTCCAATGAAGAACTTAATCTCCCCTATAAGTGACATCTCAAATTCCTTCTTCATCTCATCTGCAAAATCATGACTCATCTTGTCATCTCCACCATAAATTATGTCATCAACAAATACCTCACAGATCAGAATCTGATCTCCTTCTGACTTCATATAGATATTGCTATCTTCACTTGTTCTCTCAAATCCAATCTTCACAAGATGGGAGTATAAGAGTTCATACCATGCTCTAGGTACCTACTTCAATCCATACAGGGCGTTATGTAGCCTACACACAATGTCACTATCTTCTGATAGGGCAAACCCATCTGGTTGCTCTATATACACCTCCTCTTCAAGTATTCCATTTAGGAATGCAGATTTTACATCCATTTGATATACTTTGAATCCCTTGAAAGTTGCATATGCAAGAAGCATATGAACTCCTTCCAATCTGGCTACTGGAGCAAAGGTTTCTCCATAGTCTTCTCCTTCTTCTTGAGCATATCCTTTACACACCAGTCTGGCTTTGTTTCTTACCACTATGCCATCTTCATTCAACTTATTTCTGAAAACCCATTTGGTGCCTATGACATTTTTATGCTCAGGCTGGGTACCAAAGACCATGTACAATTATTTTCTATCTAGTAAAGTTCCTCTTCCATTGCCTTGATCCAGTCTTCATCTTTATGTGCCTCTTTAAATGTTTTAGGCTCAAATTTAGAAATCATGCAAGAATTTTCTCTGACCTTTCTTCTTGTAAGAATTCTTTCATTCTTGTCTCCTATGATCTTCTTTGGATCATGATTCAACTTTACATACCTAGGAATGATCTTAGTTGTTTCCTCTTGCTTTTCTTCTTCATCCTCATCTTCATCAGCATCAGCATCTACAGGTGTAGGAGAACTTTTACTGGTGCTAGGCTGTTTTGCAACCGATTCCTAGAAGGTTACTACCAGTTCATCTCCTACTTGTTCACTGTCGGTTTCCTCAGATTTCTCAGAGGTTTTATCAACTCTGACATTAATACTTTCAATAATTTTTTGAGTCCTATTGTTGAAACACTTAAGAGCTTTACTCTTGTTGGAATATCCTAGGAATATTCTTTCATCACATTTTGCATCAAACTTGCTTTGATGTTCACTCCTCTTGATATAACATTTGCTACCAAACACTCTAAAGTAGCTTACCACTGGTGTCTTACCAGTCCAATACTCATAAGGAGTTTTATCCTTACCTTTCTTGATGAGTACCTGATTCATTGTAGACTACAGTGCTCACCGCTTCTCTCCAAAAAGTATGAGCAACCTTCCCTTGGATCAACATTGTTCTGGCTACTTCAACTATAGTCCGGTTGTTCATCTCTGCTAGGCCATTCTTCTATGGAGTTTGGGGGGTAGACAGTTGCCTCTTGATGTCTTTCTCTTCACAGTACTTGTTGAATTCACCGAAAGTGAATTCTCCTCCTTGATCAGTTCTTAGGCACTTAATCCTCTTATCACTTTCTTTTTCAACTAGTTCTCTGAAGGCTTTGAATTTTCCAAAAGCTTTAGACTTGTCTTTCAAGAATGTGACCCACATCATTCTTGAGCAATCATCAGTAAGAATCATAAAATACCTATCTCCCTACACACTCCTAGTTTTCATAGGACCACACAAATTAGCATGCACAAGATCAAGTAAATTGTCCGCAGTGAAAGATTTAACTTTGAAGGTTGAGGAAGACATTTTCCCCAGTTGTCACTCTCTGCACAAAGGATTCTTCATTTTTCTCAGCACATGCAATCCGCTAACTACCTTGAGCCTACTGGCCCTCACAATATTATCAAAGTTTACATGGCAGTCTCCTATGCCATATCCAGTTATCATCAAACTTAGCCATTAGACATGTATTGATATTTGCATTCAGCTGAAATAGGTTACCTCTGGTCTGCATACCGGTGGCCATTAGTTCACCACTCTTTCCTTTTATTTTTCACACTCCATCTTTGAATTCCAGAGTGAGTCCATTGTCATTCAGCTGGGCAACACTTAAAAGGTTGTGCCTGAGACCTTCTACCCAATACACATTATTAGCACTACTTTTTCCATTTAGAGAGATGGACCCTCTACCTTTTACCATACATGGTGCATCATTACCAAATCGGACCACAACATCATCATACTCTTCCAGAGATAGAAACTTACTCTGGTCACCAATCATGTGGTGAGAACAACCACTGTCAATAATCCACTCATTGGAATTATCAAAGAAGGAGACAAGAGCCTTCTTGTTTGACACATCTTTCTTAACTGCTACAAACACAATCTCTTCACTTTCTTCATCTTTTGATTCATCAATGACACCTTCATCAACTAGTATAAAATAGTTTCTCCTGTTTCCTCCTTTAAACTTCTTGAACTTCTCCAGTTTGTCCTTATTAGCACCATTAGGATAGTTTACAGCAATGTGTCCTATCCTATTGCAAGAAAAACATTTCAAAGGGAGCTTACCTCTGTATTTACCAGTTCCCTTAGGAAGTCTCTTGGAAAGAAGAGCTTCAAATTCCATCAGGATCTCCTCATCATCCATTTCTCTGCTTTGTCTTGGTTCACAACTGGTACTAGCTTCTTTACCCTTTTTAGATGGTGCAACAAATGCCCTAAAGGCTGATTTAGTCTTCTGAATACTGCCATCATAATTATTTAGCTCATATGCGGTCAACTTTGCAATGATGGAGTCTAGGGATACCTTTCTCTTGTATATAGACCTCAACTCCTGAATAGTAGCAACCCTTATTGCATAGACCGGTAATAAGGATCTCAAGACTTTGCTAACAACAGTGCAATCATCTATTTTACCACCTGCACTCTTGATGTCTCCAACAACAGTTTTGATTCTTATTCCATATTGTTGAATGGTCTCTCCTTCAACCATCCGCATGTCTTCAAACTTTCCCCTAAGGATCTCTTCCTTAGCTTGTTTCACATGCTCATCACTACCATAGATATTCTTCAGAGCATCCCATACTTCTTTGGGATTATCTTTATCCTAAACATCAATAAACTCAATGTTAGATAGACTGCTGATTAGGGCTTCCATGACTTGCCCATTCTCCTAAATCTCTCTTTTTTGATCATCGGTGAGAGTACTGGTTGGAATAACATAAGCACTCTCAACATAGCTCTAGTGTTGAGCACCCATGCTTCTGATGTAGATCTTCGTTCTTTCCTTCCATATCTTAAAGTTATCTCTATTGAACTTTGGACCTTCCCTCTTCATCATTAGAGTAGGATCTTTTCCTCAAGTGGTTAAGCTTACAACACAGAGGACCTGGAAGATTCTCTGATACCAATAGATGAATAATGATGAACAGTAAGTACCAAATTGGTACTGAGAAGGGGGGGTGAATTAGTACAGATAAAAAACTTTCCCTCAACCAGTTTGACTGCTATCACTGCACATAACTAGTAAACCATAACACCGGTCTAAATTAGGGCACTACTGGTTATACACAGTGAGAGTATGAATAGCATAAACCAATAAACACTTGGATCTCTACACAATCTACTATATCATTTCCACTTCACCCTAATGCATAAACATGTAATATATCATCAGAAATATAATGACTGCCGATTCAACATGCTTTACCACTTAACAAAAAATATTAAAGCATCACATGAAAATCATCACACATGACACACAGATTTTTCACATGGAAACCCAACTAGGAAAAACCATGGTGGGGATGAATACCCACAAGTTGTTCTTTGAACTCTTTTGAAGTCCGCTCTATTAGGAGCCTAGTCCAGTTAAAGACTTTACAATAGGTTCTTCTAGGAACTGATCCTACTAAGGATCACCCGATTAAGGGATGGCTAAATACCCGGTTAAAGGTTAGAACCCTGTTAAATGTTACCTCGCAAAAGGATTTGAAGAGCTCAGTGAATTGAGTCACTTTGTTAAAGGATTTACACAAAAGCTTGTTAAAGCTACTCGGTTAAGGGATTTTCCAACTACTGAAATGGTTAGAAGTCAACAGGTAATACACTAATCTAATAACAACACACAATGCCAAGGTAGATGCACTTTAGCTCCTTTTCTTCTGCAATCACACTCTGCAGGTATCAACACACTTCTCCGATCTGGCAAGAATCAAGTATCTCTACACTTGGATAAACACATAACATTTGCCAACAACTTCAAAATGAAGAACATCAACAACCTTATAGGAAATAGATAGGTCGGTAGCATAAATCCTAAACCCTAAACATTTAGGTTTAACAATTCAATTGGTTCAATCCTAACCATTAATCACATTGCATCAAATACAACAGTCTTGAACAGATCTCAAGACATTCTCCAATGTTCATTCTTTGTTGCTTTAGGAAGATGATAACCCATCATGTGCTCTCCACCGTTTATAGAGACTTCGCACATTCCCAAGGTAGATAGGATCAATCTCCATGCAAGATCCTCAAGGAAATTATTCACGCACACAAGGCTGACGTGGCAACACTATCTGGTCTTCATTACAATGCTAACTCATCACAAGATGTCATTGGTTGAATCACACAAGCTTGGAATACATCAACTGGAAACACTGAAGTTGAGACTACCAACTGGTAGTCATGCCAAATGAAACCCTGATACAAAACTTCCATATACTAGTTCACCTTGAACAAACATACCACTTCACTTTTTCACATATACTGGTTTACATCATCATACCAGTTCTCACATATACCAGTTCTCTTGCCAGTTTGCTTACTACAACATACCGGTTCATACTTCAGCATATTGACATCAATGACAACATACAATATCATCATGTCACCAAGTTCTGCACATATGCCAACACTAACATCCATCCATAGAGATCTAACTTCTCATTTTCACTCATCATCTTATGTGCTGCATAAATGTAGGAGCTAGAAACAGAATTTAGATGGTTTGACTGAGTTACCTTGTAACCAATAATCATGCTTCTTAATTTGATCTTTGTCGGTGAAAGTCTTGTTGGTTCCCAAAACCACAGATTGGAAATCAAAGAGTTTTGTCACTTTCTTAATGGCTTCCAAATCAGTCTTAGCCAACAAATGGGAATTATTGATAGATCAGATTCCCTTGCACTTTAGGCTTCACTAAACCAAGACAAGTGAGCCTATACCTGAAACCTAAATCTGTAGGTTAAAGAATTTTCTATAGTGAATTTAAGAGATTTGATGACTTCAAGATGGAAATTGTTCTTGAACCCAAACTTATTATCTGAAAACTATAACTACTTACTTGTAAATGAATATTTATAAAGTAGTGATTGTATGAATTAGAAATATGTTTCCTTGATGAAACTTGCTTACTTGATTCAAATATATAAAATCAATAAAAGACTAGTGTCTTGATTCCTTACTGGATTCATATCATTTCAAATGAAAAATCCTGTATTTAACCTTAGAGACAGTTTTAATAACTTGTTAATAAAAAAAGTCCATCATCTCAAAGGCTTCTATATGAACTATAATTAAAATGTAACATCTAGTTAGTATTATTAAATTTAACTTTACTTTTAAAGACCAATAAGATGTTAAATTCAATGACAGACCCAAAGACACTGAGAGGGGGGTGAATCAATGTCTAACCGATTAGAAGAATATTTAAACTTATTAATAACTTTGTATCCCAAAATAGTGTACCGGTAAATAATAATTATTGCAATAAACAAAAATAACAGAGACAACATAGAAACACACCATAACACAAGATATTTAATGAGGAAACCCAGTGTGGAAAAAACCTCGGTGGGATTTGTGACCCATAATATTTACTCATTAGCCAATGAATAAATACTACTTACAATGAGGGGCCTGCACATGCAAGGAGGCCAACAACCTAGAGCTCACTGCTCAATAAAGAGTCACACTAACTAAAAAATGGATTATCAAAATCCAATACAATGTACTACTCAAAATAACATCTCTCATGCCAAGTTCAGTACCGGTTTAAGCTCAGTAAATAACCAAAATCTTCGTTGCCAATTATATCACCTTATACAAAATTATACATCATATCTCGCTCTTCTCTATCTATCATATGCCATACTATATATAAAATGACCTATAAGATCTCATACATATATGAGTCTATTACAATGTACCATGTCATCTTACAAAAGATATTTACATTAAAATACAATAAACAAAAGTTTATTCCATGTCGGCTTGAGTGTCGGTATGCATTGTTACCGATGCCGGTGAAGTGCCTGTCAGTGTTGGTGTCTGTCGGTGTATGTAGAAATCTATTGCCAGTGTTGGTATCTTTCGGTTGGTTGCCAGATGGTTTCCAGTTGGTTGCCAGTTGGTTGCCATCAATGAGAACATCAACTATTCTCATAAGAGTGTATAATGCCAACAATCTCCCCCTTTGGCATTGATGGCAACACTCATGAGAAAAATCCAAAAACTGTTTCCAAAAAGTAAAGTAAAAAAAGACTCCAAAAAGATGTGCTCCCCCTGAGTAAGTGATCTCCTCTATACAAGCATTTTTCTCTCCACTACTCCCCCTTTGACATCAATGACAAAGGTTGTCAAAAATAATCAAACGAGTGCAAAATTTTTACCTCAAAGTCTGTAACCGGTTGGTTACAATCTGAAAGACGTCTGCCAAAATCATATTCAAGCTTTGCATAAATTTGTTGTTGTCATCTAAAGTTGCCTCAGTCTGTTGGATTATACTGGTGAGATAGTGCATGTGTTCTTCCGGTGATCAATCTCCTTGAACTAATGCCTTAGATATTTCAATTCTCTGAGTGATAAGATTGTCCAATTTAGGACCAAGTTTTTTTTTATGTTCCTGGGTATTTGACCTTATCCTTGCCTTCTCTTTCTCAGGTTTCTCTAACTTCTCAAAAACTGCCATTTCCTGCTCAAAAACTAATATATGTCGAGATGAACCAATTATATCATCTATTATATCATCAATTTCTTTCTGTGTTTTTCTTATCTCCTCATCTGTGTCCTCTATCAAAAGGTGAGGTTTGCATGTTTCCCTATATAGCTCCTTGTACTCCAAAATTGTAGAGTTAAGTACTGGTAATAATGTATTTAAGTGTTTTGTACACTTCTTTATAGTGTCTTCAAAGAATGTGTTTTTCTCTTTTTCAACTCTCTCCTTAATTGTGTCCTCATTCACCTTATCAATAGTTATTACATTATCAGCAATAAATTTGGACAATGTGTCCAATTTACCCAAAGAATTAGTAATGTGATCTATTTTACAATTTGGTGCAATCAACTTAAGAATAGGTAATGTGTTGTCAATTGCCTTGTAGGCCAATGCATTGCAATCTATTATCTTCTTAATTGAATCCAAAAGTACCTTTGTAACACTGGTAGGTTTGAATTCACCTGTGGATGTGCCAGATGTCAGACCAATCATTTTTATTACCTCTGTGCTTCCATCAGATGTGTCCATTTTGCTTGCTTTTTATTTTGGTGAATTAGTCTATGTTTGCATCTCAACCTTTAAAGGTTTCTCAGTCTCTGTAACTATTGGTTTCTCTATCTCTATGTGCATTTCTACCTTAGTTTGTTTATCTATCGGTTTCTCTGTCTCCAGTGGCCTTGTGCTAGTACCTTTATCTTCAATAGGTTTTTCAGTCTGTGTCGGTTGCTCTGTTTGTGTTGTTGTCTTAGTTTCAACAATTTGTACCAGTTTCTCTGCTATGTTGCTATTGTCAACATTGTCTGACTTGACTTCAGAGGTTTCCTTATCCACAACAATGTTTACCTCTTGAGTATCCACATTCATTGTAAAAAGTATCTCCGACTTAGGATTAGTATCATCATGTCTTATTCCTTTAGTGTCAATAACTGGTGGATCTTCTGAGTGTACCGGTGTAGTATCCAAAGGTGGCCTGTGGAAGATTGTCAGTAATCTTAATGTTTGGAACTCCACCAATTTTTCCTTTACCCTTATCCTTTTGGTAAACCTTAAATGTCTTCTTAGGTCTGTTCATTTCCTCTTGTTTTTCTTTCTCCACAAAAAATATATCCCATTTATCCGTTGTTTCATCTGCAATTTCCTTCACTCTTCTAGTCATCAGGCTCACTTGCTGGTGTCCACTAGCAAATACTAATTGATTAGCCTCAGAAATAATTTTATCTATTTCTTCCTTGGAGTTAACCGGGTGAAGAGCCAAGAGTGCTTCAACTTTCAATTTCTTGTCTAATTCCAGCACTGATAGCCTTATAGCTTCTAGTCTCATGTAGATATCATTTGGTAGCTCATCAACAACTTCAATCAAAACTTTCTTATAAATATCTAAATGAAGAACAATGCTTTCTTCAATAGTTTTTCTGTCAGTATCATTTGAAGAAGTATACCATTTATTCACATTAGATATACTGTCTTCCTCTGTTATTTCATTCAGTAAATCATTCAATGAAGGGGTAACTGGTGTATGTTTTCTCTTTGGAGTAAGCTTCTTCATGGGTTCCCTAACCACCTAATGTTTCTTCCTTAATGTTATTGTCTTCTTTAGGTTAGGAGAAGGTACCAATGAGGCTTTCCTTTTCCTTTCCACTCTTTTGAACTTAACAACCTTCCCACTATCACTGTCAGAAGATGTGTCAACCGGTGAAATATGTGCCTCCGGTTGAGGTCCTTCAAGCTCACTAGCTGATATGCCACTAAGGTTCATGACATTTTCTTTGATTTCTTTTGCTTTCTTGGATGCATCCCTAATGAATTTGTCTCTTTTCTTCTTATTTTTCTCCATTGATACTTTACTAGCTATGGTTTTAACACTTCCAAATATTTCCTCAGATGGTTCTCTTGGTGCTTCAAGCAATGCTTTTGCATATGTTTCCAAAACATGTAGATCAAACTCGTAACCCATTTCAGTAACCCAAATAGTTCTAGGGCTTACTGCTTCCATCCAGGTTTCATCTCTTTTAATGACAAAATAGATTTGTTTGTCATACTTCTCAACTATGCTCTGAAGAATCCTTTCCCTAGCTCTCATCTTAGATTGGAAAGTTTTAAAGGGATCTGTTATTTTATTATCTTTATCAGTTCCCATGTTGGTAAAAGATTCATGTAGTTGTTTTCCTACCGGTATATCATAACCAAAGTCTTTGTGTCCTGTACCGAGGATTTCTTTGGTGAAATATAACATCAAACATACCAGAAGGTTTCCAAAGTGGAAAGTACCTTTCTTGTCTCCCTTAATCTTTTTCAGGTTGTCAATAAGCTCATCTTTTAACCATTCACACACATCTATCTTAGCATTGTTGTTTATCATTTCATAAGCACTATAAATACAAAGACTAGAAATAAAATTGAGTATGTTAGCATGTGTGGCTTTGTATCCAAGAACCATACTTATATACCTCACATTGATGTCCTTAATGTCATTTACTCTAAGTGATCTATTGTCAGATGTTGCTCCGGTTAGGCTTGTCATCATTTTGTTGGGAATCTTCTTTGTCTTATCAGGTCTATTACTAGTTGAGGGTAAACCAGTAACTGCCTTAATTGCTTGTTGGGTTATCTTACAAACAAAATCCAACCATAAGAATTCTCCATGTGCTCTACTCAATACAATCCTTACCACTTCCTCTAGAAATTGAGGGATGTTCAGTATCTCAACAAAACCTAAAGTTTCCACAATCTTATGTTCGGGTTTAACAATTCCATGTTCATCACAAATGACCTTATTAAACATTTTCATTAACTCAAATCCTAGGTCTTCTATATTGCAATGTATGTAAATCCTAAGGTCTTCTACAAATGCTACACCCTTAGGTATTTTTGAAAAAGCTCCTATAGAGTCATCTTGCTTTGCAATCTTGCAAATTATTTTGAATATGGGCCTAGGGAATTTCACATTCTCCACAATGGTAGGGTTCAGAATAAATTCATGAATTGAAGATGAAGCAACCATTATGAAAAATACCTCTTATCTGGATGTTTGTTGAATGCTTGAACAACACTTCTCACATTCATCTTGAATGCCTTTGCTCGATTTCGCGCTCACAGAAATTTTGAATTCTCAGTAATCTTGAAATGAGGGTTTCCCGGTGCTTTATAGCCAAAAAGTTCTCTAAAACAACATTAAATGTTCATCGATTAAGTGAAAACTTAACACACCTACCAGTAAATAAGAAATGTATCATCTCACCATCAACCGAGGGTATAATGCATGAACTTTAACTTGCTGCAATACCCCCATGGGATTATTCCTCAGTTAGATGAAGAATCTCCTACCGGTGGAGGATTACTCTATTCTACCAGTGAAGATATAGTTTCATTAGTTCTTTGATCACTCTTCCTAATCCATTGTTTTGAAAATTCTTGCTTAGCTTCATCTACCTTTTCTTTGCCTTTCAAACTAGATCCTTTGTTGTTTGCCAGTGTATTCTTGCTTCTACAGAATTTAGCAATATGTCCAATCTTGTTACAAGCATAACAAGTTACATTATTCTTCTGAATAGGCTTTCCATATCCTTGACCGGTTTGTGATCTACATTGATTAGATAAATGTCCAAATCTTCCACAAACATAGCATTTTACATTCACTCTGCAATTTTTTGAATTATGACCAACTTTGTTGCGTTTGGAACATTGACCGGTGGGTGAGTTTGTATTCTGATAATTTTTAAATCTACATTGATTTTCTCTGTGACCATATTTGTTTCAATTGAAACATTTTCCATTAAATTTATAAGCATTAGGTTGTCTTACCGGTTTGTTCTGATCTTGATTGTTTACAGTACCAGAACTTTCTCTGTGTTCAAATCCAAGTCCATTAGTATCTCCATTAGGTTTTTGTTTCTTTAGCATGTCGTCAAGTTCTTCTAAACTTTTCTTGAATTTGTCTTTGTGTTTATTTGCAGTAGCCAACTCATTTTCCAGAATGCCAACTTGTCTCATAAGCTCAACTTTATCATGTTGCATGTGAATCAAGTTTGTCTTCAACATATCATTTTCATGACTACATCTCAGATTTTCATTTCCAGCATCATTAAGTCTCCTAGTCAAGTCTTCTTCATTCTTCTTCTTGTCTTCAATATCTTTACATAACCTCATAGTCATATTTTGCATTTCATTCTCCATATTACTATTTTCTTGTCTCAACTTGTTTGTAATGTCTTTAAGAGTTTCCTTTTCATCATCATCATTCTGCATCTTCTCATGAAGTTTTTTTCTTTTATTTTGTGCTCTAGAAAAATTCTCCTGAAGTCCTTTAATGAATTCCTATGCAATCCTCAGATCATGTTCAATTTTGATAATCTTCAATTTTTCTGCATCATAATCTTCAAGAGCTCCTTCTAACTATTTTCTTAAGCTCTTCATCTGTACCAGTGTCAGAATCTTCCTCAAGCTATTAGGCTTTTGAAAATAGAGGACCAGGCTCTGATACTAATTGTTAGATTCAGTGACAGTCCCAAAGATACCGAGAGGGGGGACAAATCAATGTCTAACCGATTAGCAGAATATTTAAACTTATTAATAACTTTGCATCCCAAAACAATGTACCGTTAAATAAGAATTATTGCAATAAACAAAACTAATAGAGACAACAAAGAAACACACTATAACATAAGATATTTAATGAGGAAACCCGGTGTGGGAAAAATCTCGGTGGGATTTGTGACCCACAATATTTACTCACTGGCCAATGAATAAATACTACTTACAATGAGGGTCTGCACATGCAGGGAGGCCAATATCCTAAAGCTCACTACTCAATAAAGAGTCACACTGACTAGAAAATAGATTATCAAAATCCAATATAATGTACTACTCAAAACAGCATGTCACATTCTAGGTTCCGTACCGGTTTAAGCTCAGTCAATAACCAAAACCTGTGTTGCCAACTATATCAATATATACAAAATTATACATCATATCTCACTCTTCTCTGTCTATCATATGCCATACCATATATAAAATGACCTATAATATCTCATATATATATGAGTCTATTACAATGTACCATGTCGGCTTACAAAATGTATTTACATCAAAATACAATAAACAAAAGTTTATTCCATATCGGCCTGAGTGCAGTAATGCATTGTTGCTAATGCTGGTGTATGTAGAAATCTATTGCCGGTGCTGGTATCTGTCGGTTGGTTGCCAGATGGTTGCCAATTGGTTACCATTTATGACAACATCAACTATTCTCATAAGAGTGTAGAATGCCAACATAAGACAATTCAGAGTTTGCCAAGCAATCTTTCAAACTGATGTTCAAACTAAAAATCAATCTCAATTACAACAACATAAGACTGCACAATGAAACAATTTATGTAAATAGATTTATCTGAGGAACTGACCAATCAATTTGAAAAGATAGATACCATCATGAACAAAAAAAACTTGAATCTTTATATTAAAAATATGATACTTAAACTAGTTTATTTTTGTGTATATCATCCATCAACTTGGTACTTCTAGACAACGAGTTCATAAGAAATGCATAAAAGATTGTCTTGATATAAAACTATAAACTTGTGTTATATGTCTTTCCTATAACATCTTCTATATATAGATGAGGATTCAGTTTGAAAATGAAAGGGCATACCCTTTCATTAAAACTAAAATTAACAAAAACTAACTAGAAACTAACTACCTAAAAACTACCCTAACAATATGAATAAACTAATAGACTATAAGATGCAAACTTACATCTTTGAACACCCTTTTCATATTAATGGTTGATCTCCAAGAATTTGACCACACTTCTGAATATGCTCCAAGTATCCCTCTGATTTGTAGGTATCCACATCATAGATGATATCTCTGACCACAATCTCTAGAGTGACAAAGTTTTCCATATGCTCGATTGTCTCTGTCATGTCAAGTCTATCTGACCAGGAAATGTTAAGGGAGGCACTGAGAAGACTTTGGGATTCCATAATCCATTTATCCTTATCCTTAATCTATCCATTCTGATCTTCAACCTCTGGAAAACCATGATGTACTATTTCCTTACATTCATCAAATTCATTTTGCAGTTTTGTGTCAAAGTCTTCATGTTTTCTCAACAACCTTTGTATTCCTTCAATAGCTTTGGCATCTGCATTGGCCATTGTCTTATCAGAAAATAAGTTACTAATCTGTTATAAATCTGATCGTGAGATACCTCATTATCCATATTCTTCTGATAAACAAACCAAAAATCTTTAAGGAAACCCTGCAACTTTTCAAATCTCTTGGTCAGTAAAACAAAGGTTGCATCAGCCCCGACACTCTGCATTTTCCTTTTTAACCTTTTGTTTTCCAATTGCACTTCTTCACATTTCTTTTTCCATTGAGACCCATCATGGATCTATGGCATAGGCTGTCCTCTTCTTTTTAGCAATTCTTCATATATCCCCTTGTACTGATCTCTTTCTTTGATCACCTTGACTAATTGTGCTTTATTAAATTTTGAAATATCAATTCCCATGTTAGCAGTAACAATGGGATCCACTTCACCAACTTTTAAATTCATCATATGACAAAAAATCTTTATCCACGTCAATGATCTTTGGTCTCTTATTTGGAGGGTAAAGAGACCACAAAAGAAGATCCTCTTCACCCTGGTCAAATCTAGAGCCAATATACACATCATTCACCCCTTGAATATCCAATTTAAATTCCTTATTCTCAAAATGTAACATGCTATCAAAAATAAATGATGCACTCATATCCCATCCTAGAAACATGATGATGCCTGCTTCACTAAGAAGTTGTCTTCCCCTTTGAGGGGTTATAGTAGTTAATTCTAAATTGATTTCTTGCTTGAGTTTCCTCAACAATTATGATTCTTTTTTAGGGGTTATGCTTGGGATAGATTCCCTTAATTTTTTACCTTTGAAATTATATAAAAAGGATTTAAATTCTTTTGACTTGATAAAAACATCATCAAACACAAAAGTGGAAAGCTCATCATATCGTGCATCACTATGGATGTTCAACCTAGAAAAAATTTGTTCTTGTAAGTTAGGTTCCTCTATTGTGTTCGGTGCTTGATGTGTGGATACGATCTCAACATCTTCTTACTCACTTTCACTCTCCTCCTCTTTGGTTTCCATTTCCTACAATCTCTTCTTCAATTCTTCCAAATTTTTGTTTAATTCATCAATGACCATCTGGGCATCTTCCTCCTCCATGTTTCTAAACATATCTTCTGCTTCCAAGCAAATATGAAAATAATTTCCCAAATTCTAGCCCTTCTTACAACTGTGAATATATCCTTTAGGGTCATAATTGACTCTAGCAATATATTTGAATAAATTCTATTCTTCAATTAATTTCCTATCAATGGATTCATAAGCCTTTGTTGATACAATGGCAAAGTCCCCAAAACTAAGAGTCTCAGGTAGGAAATCTTGCTTACGCATATATCCAAAATGTCTAGCATTTTACACACTTAATTGTCTTACAATCTCCAGATAAGTAATCCTATTTGGTACAATTTTGGCAACACATATTGGGTTCCTTCAAAACAATAAATTCTAAAGCAAGTAAAATCCTTATAAACAAACCAATCACCCCAGTTGTGATTGAGAATACCTCTCTCATGAAAAGCAACAACTCTCATAAATCTTTTAATCTTAGTGGAAATAGATCCTTCACACGGACACCATAAACTTGGTACAATGGCTTTACTATTAGCTCTTCAAACTTAATGTAGTTTGACCTCATGTATCATGAGTCCCATACTAATGTAGATATTTCCACTTGTTGTTCTTTACCTTCTCTGTCTAATGTGTTCAATTTTAAACTCATTGGCCACATACCGTGAAATATTCCATAAAATAAAATCAAATGCATCAACAACGAGTAAAACTTAAAAGTGGGCTCCCTATTATCTTTGAGGTACAAGAAACCCTCATGCAATTTTTATGCAAGATAAGTAGCATAATAAAAGGGTGTCGGCCCATATATTTGTACATTTGCTGCAAACACCAGTGGTCCAATACTAGCCACATCAGGGACCTCTATACCTCCAACCTGTCTGCATGACATATAAGTTTACTGTAAGTAGTGTCTAAACATATCCATGTTAAATGGGTGACCATCCTCTTTGGTCAGAATGCCCTTCTCAACCCTGTGGAAGGCTAAGTTCCACCCTTTGTAAGAGGTATCCATTTTAACAAATTCTTCTTCTAGTTCTTCAAATGACAAGGGCACATTAGGGTTAGGATCTAAGCTAAAACCTTCATCTATAGTGCCACGAAAAAATCTGATAAAAACCTCACCAATTGGAAACTGAATGCATCTCTTCTTATAATTATAATTTTTGACTAGGACTTCCATCAATCTGATATTTATGAAAACATTTGGTACAACAAGTTACCTAGGTTGATTATCCATGCGTTATAGATTTGTATTTCTTTGTCTTTTCTCAAAAAATGAAATAGGAAGATTTCATAACCCCTCACCTTTGTCCATAGGTCTCCAACCCCTTTAAACCTATCTTCAAGCTGATCTCTTCTAGGAAAATGTTGTTTCGACCTTGATTTTGGACCTGGAGACTGCAATTGATCAATAATATCTTGATTTAATTTTTGTGCGGGAGGGACTTCTGTAGTTTTAGATTTTTTGGATGTAGACTCAAAACCCTTAGCACTTATCTTTCTTCTTGATGAACTTGAAGCTTCCATGATGCATGAAGAATTATGAGCAATAATTCTCATCTGGTGTGTTTTTCACTAGGATGTCATTTGCACTTGGTTCTTAATTCGCCTCGTGTGAGCCATCAATTTACTCAGTTGTAAGCATTAAATATAGGCTACTTTGGTTTCAATTTTGAATTACATCTATAAAAACTCATCGGTATATGATTTTCCAATGAATTACTCCCTTGGCACCACTAGAAATATTTCATTCTTTAAGTCACTTTGTTGTTCATTGGCACGTGTCTTCTCGATGCCCTTATCAGGTATCGACATAATCTTGAATAGCTTCTACCGATAGTTATTTTTTCTCTGATGAACCTTTTCCTTTGTTATTTCCATTGGGTATCGGGATATCTTGAAATGATACATATCGATCTCTTTAAGTTATGTCGATGACTAACATCTTTCTTCATGTCGGTGTAGGTCTTACCAATAGCCTTATCGGCTATCAGCAAAACACTAACTCACATATTTTGATTGTGAATGCTTTGTCGATGATGCTTCAGTAATTACCATATCGGTGTATATCCTCTTGATGTGCCTACCAGGTATTGAGATAACTCCTATCCCCTTCTCGTGATAGTTAGTTACTTCTCGATGACCCTTTTCTTTGCTAAGGTGCTTTCTTCAGGGTAAGCTACACCGATAGTTTTAATATGTTTTTCTCTATAAAATGTGCTCCCCTCAATGAGATACACATGTTTATGAGTTTTTACATAAACCTCACAAAACCTCACAAAACCTCAACCTTTGAGATATTACATAAATCTTGCTTCTTTGGCTAAATTTGTCAAAGTGAAAGCCTTATCTTACTCAGTGCCACCCCCTAATTGCCTAGTTGATGGTTGACTTTCTAGAGATAGATCATAGATGGATGAGAATTGATGTTGTAGGGTCATTCCTACACATAAAACTTCAGCAGTAACTATTCTCATGATAAAAAATGCTTATTGAAAAGCATAAGAAAATAGCATCTCAATAGCATAAATAATTTTGAAAAATTATGTTCTAACTGTGGCACTTTTTGGGGACATATGTTTCTTTATGAACATAGCGAGATCCTAGTTATCTTTGGAAAGAAGACCAACTATCTACTAGATACCATAAAAAATAAAGACAAGAAAATAAAAACAAAAACAATCCTAACTAATATGTACAAAGAACTACTCCCTATTTTACTTAGTAGAAGAAGTTCTTGAGATATTGCCCATGGGTAGGTAATTCCTGAAACTCCCCATCAGTATTCTACAAAATGTATGAATTTTCTCCTCTCTTTTCCATAATGACATAAGAGCCTAGCCAAAGTGCTTCAAACTTTCCATGTTTCCCTTTGTCTTGATCCTTAGCATTCCACTTTAATACCCAATCTCCTTCTTTGAAAGTTCTGTTAGGTGCTTTCTTGTCATGCAATAATTTGATTTGTTGTTGCTTTTTAATGTTCTACTTTTGAGCTTCTCTTCTATCCTCATCCAATTTTGCTAACTGATTCAGCCTAGCCTCTATGAATTTTACATCCTCTAACTGCCCTTGTGTCACAAATTTATATATCGGGAGTAGATTGTTTAGAGGCAATTTTGCTTCTTTCCCATATACCAACTCATAAGGTGCAAATCCAGTAGACTTCCTGATGGTAATCCTATCCACCCATACTGCTAAATTCAATTTCAAATCCCAAGACTTCTTATTACTTCCCAACATCCTTTTGATTATTTTGAGTAAATTTTTGTTACTGGATTCAGCTTGTCCATTTCCTTGTGGGTGATAAGGTGAAGAATAAGATACAACCATGCCATATATTTCACAAAAATTAGAAAAATCCTTTGACCTGAAGGATTTTCCATTATCAACCATAATTTTATGAGGTACACCAAACCTTGTCAAGATATTTTCCATAAGAAATTTTATTACCACCTTACTTGTGGCTTGCCTAGTTGGGATTGCCTCTACCCACTTGGTAAAATAATTTGTTGCTGCTAGAACCTACCTATGTCCCCCACTTGATTTGTCTGCTATCTCTCCGATGAAGTCAATGCCCCACATTTGGAAAGCTTCCTCAGTTTGCATTGGTTTAAGAGGCAATGCTCCATTATATTTTATCTTCCCTAAAAACCTTTGACAAGCCTCACATTTCCTAACATATGCATCATAATCCTTGAAGAGTTGGGGCCAATAATAACCAACGTGTAATAACTTTTGTGCACTAGTTTTAGCGGAAAAATGTCCTCCACATACACCTTCATGCAACTCCTTAAGGATTGCTTATGATTGATCCATGTCTAAACAAAGGAGTAGGACACCATCTTGATTTTTCTAGTATAAATCTCCTTGTAGAAAAACATATTTAGTTTCTTGAAGCTTTATTGTCCTCTTTTGGCTATTAGTGAGACCTTCTTGACATTTCATATGTTTTAGATAATAAACAACATCTGTATACCATGGACATCTCTCAATGCTTACCTTTGAGTTTTCTAGCTCCACCTAATTTCTTTGTGCTACTTCTAAGTTGGAATCCACCATAATTTTATCCAGGCCTTGCCCTCTAACAAGCTTGGTGATTTCTAGATCTATGTTAAATTCCTAGATTCGAATAATCCACGTGCACCTACGACTAGTAATTTTATTCTGTCTAAAAATATCTTTTACTGTTGTATTAGGCACATATGCAACCACATTTGCTCCTACCAGGAATGGCCTAAAAGATTTTATAGATTTAACCAATGCATAAGCCTATTTCTCATTTAGATCATAATTTAACTCAGATGCCTGCAATGTCTTACTGAAAAAATGCCACAGGTTGTTCATATCCCTCATCATTTTTCTGTAACATGACAGTTGCTATGGTATGGTAAGATGTAAAAGAAAACAATTGGAAAAGTTTTGAAAAATTAGGAGACTTGAGGACTATGGCTTCTTTAATGGCCCTCTTGATACTTGTAAATGATTTTAGGGCTTCATTTGTCCATTTGATGTTTGCCCCTTTCTTAAGCATCTTAGCAATTGGTTTCACAATTTTTGAAAAATTTGAGACAAATCTTTTGAAAAAATTTATTTGTCCAAAGAATGACTGGATAGCTTTAACAGTTTTAGGTATCTGAATTTAATCTATAGCAGCTATCCTTTCAGGATCAATTCCAACACCTTCCATTGATACAATATGTCCTAACAATTTTCCTTCTGTTACTCTGAAATGACACTTTTGTGGGTTAAGAGAAACACCATACTCTAGTGCCCTTGTGAAGATCTTCTCCCAATCATTGAAATGCTCTTCTAATTTCTTTGAATAAGTTGTCAAGTCATCTTGATAAACAATTAGAATATAATAAATCAAACCTTCAAATACCACATCCATAGCCCTCTAGAAAGAAGCTCCTGCATTAGTGAGTTCGAAAGGCATTCTAGCATAGACATATGTCCCCCAAGGTGTTGTGAATGTAGTTTTGTATTGCTCTATTTCCTTGACCTTCACCTGATTATACCCTGAGAATCCATCCATCATGGAAAGCAATTCATTTCTTGTAACTTTCTACAACAAAGCTTCCATGTTAGGCAAGTCATAATTGTCCTTTAATGAAAATATATTCAGATTCCTAAAATCCACACAAAGTATTATATCACCATTCTTCTTTCTAACAGGTACTAAGCTGGACACCCACGTTGAATGTCTGATTGGTTTTATGATCCCTGCATTCCTTATTTTCATCAATTCCTCCTTCATCCTTAGAGCTAGTGTTGGATTTATAGGCCTTTGTCTCTATCTAAAAGGTTTCGCATCTGGATTCAAAGGAATTTCATGCTGAAAGAGGTCTTCCCTATATTCTTTAAGGTCATCATATGACCATGCAAAAACATGTCTGTATTTTCTTAATAAATTTATCAAGGTCATTCTCATTTTTGGGGTAAGTCTTTTTCCAATGAACACCTCTCAAGGATTGTGTTCACTTTCAAGATTTATCTTCTCAACATGCTCTTGTGTTACAGGGCTGGATTTTAGATCAACTCTATCATGATTATCAAAAATCCTTTCCAATGCCACCAACCCTTTTGGGATCTTATTTGATTTTAGTTGCAAGATCTCTTTCCCTAACAAAGTGTCATTACCATCTTGATTTTCTACATAGGCAATCAAATCAATTAGTTGATCTTCATATTGATCCTCACATATGAGAAATTTTAATAAATCACGATCATCATCAAAAACTTGCCAGTTTTTTTTATGTTATCTGCTACTGTTGGCCTTGTTTTGATTTCCACTTGAGTTATTTCATCAAAAGGGATGTCATTATTCCTGATTGTGAGGTTATCCATGAAATATGCTAAGATGTTCTTTGATCTTTCTATCCAATTTATCACAAAGGCATCAAAAACTTCTATGGAATCCCAAAATTCATTCCTATAACGTCTCAATTTTGAATTCTTAGCAGCAAATTTGTTTTTAACCTAAGATATAATTAGCTCTGAATCACCATAAATTGTCAGCATTTTTATCCCATGCATGTTTGCAATTCCGAGTCCTAATAAGAGAGCTTCATACTCCGCTATGTTATTTGTGCATTCAAATGCTAAAAGGAATGAGTATTTAAAATACTTTCTATTAGGAGATATAAACACAACTCCAACCCCATTTCCATCTTTTCTACATGCCCCATCAAAATACATTTGCCATATCATGTTTTTATTTTCTTTAGCATGCATTTCAATTTGTTTTGTATTTGACATGGTAGGTTTTACTATACTTATGTGAAAATTATCCATGTCTGTATGGAAAAAAAATATCATCTGAGCTGGGTCCACTTCCTCAACAATGTATGATGACCTGGGTTCTCTATCAATCCTAACCTCTATGCCATTTACTAGGATGGTTGCATATGATAAATCCAATTGCACATTTTCACCCACCAAAGTAGACCACTGTTTGGATAAAAGCATCCCATAACTTGTAGGCACCTCAACCACTATGATATCAGTTTTGTAAGAGGCATCAGGGCACGCTGGAAATGAGAATTCCACATCTTTCATGATTCCCACCATAGGTACCGATCTATTGTCCATAGCATAACTTTGTCTGTATGGGGTGTCAACATTCATTCCTAGCTCCTTCATAACATCAACCGACATAATATTTACTATTGCCCCTAAATCAATCATGCAATTCTTGACAAGCTTGTTATTAATCAACAATGTTAGATAGAATGGGTCCACCTAGTTTAGATTCTTAACCAAAGAAGCACCTAGATAAACCACTGGTGGATTCTCAACAATTTATCACTGCTTAGGGTTCTCTTGACTGATTTTACCCACATTAGATATTATTTTTACTATTTCATCTCTATAATCAAGGAATTTCATAATCTCAAGTAAAGGGAAGGATATTTTCACCTAGGACAGAGCTTGGGACATAAAAGAGCTACATATTGAAACTTGCTTATTGGTTGTCTTCTTATCAATAGGTTTCTACAGATTGAAACTTGCTTACTGGTTGTCTTCTTATCAATAGGTTTTTTTAACCTTGGAAGTTATACCTATTCATTTTGTTTTGATATCTTCTCATTCCCCTTTTTTAGATTGCCATCTTTGCTATCATTCTGCTTTGGTATTTTGCAAACATCCCTGCTAGATTTCCTTGATCTGCATTTATTGTTTTGTTTCTCAATTGATAATTACTCTTAGCCTATGCTACTATTTCTATTGTATAAGTCTTCTTCTCTTCATTTGTTAGGAAAAAAATTCTCAGCAAGGGTGGTTCCTCTTCATCTGATAATACTTGTTGCATACTACTATTTTGGTTTATCCTTCTTAGACATACATCTGATACATATTCTTCTTCTAATGAACTATAATCATCTCTGCCCCAAAATGGTTTAGAGGAAATCACATTTATTGTGGGTCTTTGATCTTCATCTTGGCTTTCATCTTCTAATAAACTTTGAGCAATCACACATTGGTCGGGTGCATGAGGTAGCCTATAAATGTCACACCATGGGCAATCTTCTACCAAATGATTACTTTTCTTCAATGGATCAAGAGTCTCCTTATTTTGATTTGGCTTCTCAGGCTTACCATCCTTCCAATTTCTATTGTATGGCATGTCATGGGGTCTAGGCCTATCATTTTTATAATTTGATGGCCTATCATTTTTATATGCTATTGGTCTGTCATTTCTATTCTATCTCCCTTTCATATCTTTGAGCATATCCATTATTTCTTTAAAATCATTTCTTTTTGGAGCCCTAGGATTATATAATTTTACGTCATCTCTCTTATTTAGTCTACCAAAAGCTTTCCTATTATTTTCAATAGTAGCGGCATTTTTAAAAGCTTATTGCAATGTTGTATGCTTGTGTGACCTAATCTCTTGTTGAGTCTTACTATCAAATGCACTTAGGTAAAAATCAATTAGGAAGGAGTCAGCTGGTCTCACATCTCTTGGTATCATGTTCAATAATTTATTAAATCTTTTATTAAATTCTACCATTGATTCATTAAAGTTCTTTTTGGTACTGGTTAATTCATGAGAGGCAAATGATCTGTGTCATTATGATCCCCAATCTCTTCAATCAATTGTGTCACAAAATCCTGCCAACTAACAATTGCTCCATCTGGTAAGCCTCTGTACCATTCACCAACATCTTTAGTCAAGGCTTGCACAAATAATTTCATGAACACATCTTCATGGGGACCTTCAAATTCTTCAAAGGCATTCTTAAAATTTATCACATGTTGTTTAGCCAATTCTACCCCATTTCCTGTAAACTTTGGGATAGCAGACCTCAACTCATTTTGAATAGGATTTGGGTATCCTATTATTCCACTAAAATCCAACTGCCTATATCTTTCAATAGTCATAGGTGCCCTATACCAAGGATTATAATTCTCATGATTTCCCTTTCCACCATTTCACCCTCTATTGTTCTGATCCCTATCACCGTTATGTTGCTATCTTGAATTTCTTTGATTTTTAATCCTTCCACAATTTGGTTCCCTCCAATGGTCACTCCCGTCACTCTCGTTGTCACTATTTCTATTTCTCTCTCCAGCTCC
Source organism: Cryptomeria japonica (assembly GCF_030272615.1). Taxonomy (NCBI): domain Eukaryota; kingdom Viridiplantae; phylum Streptophyta; class Pinopsida; order Cupressales; family Cupressaceae; genus Cryptomeria; species Cryptomeria japonica. The sequence continues at coordinate 419,708,275 of NC_081406.1, read as the reverse complement.
GGGCTGAAATATTGGATTGAAATGATTCCTAGTTAATCTTTTTGTGAGGGGGGTTGTATCTAAGAATTCTATCATCCCCTGACCCCCTTTCACTTCCAACTTCCTCATGCCAAACCCTCTCATTTCTGGATGTTTCACCTTTAGTTGCCTTTTCTTTTGGGGAAATGATTGCATCAATTTTTATTCCCAATTTATCTAATATTTCATCTAGCTTCCTTCTAAGGGCCCTAGCCATTTTGTCCTCATTTGAGCCTATTCTAGCCATTTTGCAAATAAATGCATCCCATTGGAGATCCTCTTCTTCTTTATCTGGTCTCTCACAATTCATCTCATGATGCTAATCATAATTATCCATGCTTATTCAAGAAAATGTGGTGCAGGTGCACCTCATCAACAAGAAAATCATGGATCTAAGGATGAAGATTAGGACCCTAATAGTTGTCTTAGTGTATCTTGTGTTTATGCAAGTTTGTTTCATATATTCAATAAACCCCACCATGTGAACCCATGTCACCAACTAGGCAATTTTATAAGCCAATTGGGACAATGTGGTCAATAAGGGGTAGTAGAAGGTTTAGTTTTGTGTTTGATAGGTTTTTGACAATTTTTAGGGGTGTTTGGTTGATCCAAGTGTGTGGATCCCCACCTTAGAAAGTTTGACACCATTTTGTGCAAAATTGCAACTTTTGAAAGTGCAACTTTTGAGTGCAAAATTGCAACTTTTGAAAGTGCAACTTTTGAGTGCAAAATTGCAACTTTTGAAAGTGCAACTTTTGAGTACAAAAGTGCAACTTTTCAAAATGCAGTTAGGGGAAGCCTTTCAATGGCCCCAACCTCCTCCAAATTTAGTTGGCAACCATTGGAGATTTTTATAAACCTCATGGAAAAAATTACCAAGGTGGCTGATGTTGTGGTTTGAAGTGGTGGAGCATATAAACACTGAAATATTGAAGTTTTTCTAGAAATTCTAAGTTTTACAGTGACTGTACATGTTTGTACGGACTGAATTGAGTCACACCATTCATGGAGTAGATGGAGGAATGAAATATCTTTTATTTGGTGGTGGTCTGAGACCTTGATTGTGTCTGTGTAGTGAGAACCCTCCATTTTTTTTACTGTAACCCAGAAAGTAAGGGTTTGGCTAGGGTTTTACTTGAAAATGGCCATATCTTGCATCTCCTTCTTCTAGAAGTTAATTCCTTTGGTGGAGTGAAATATTGGTCAATTTAAATTAAGTTTTCCATGGGTTTTTGTAGGGAAGATTTGGTTGTGAGGAGAAAGAAGCAAAACTAGGTAGGCATCTCTATGTGACTACCTTAGGCAAATTTAGGATAGTCATCACAAAAAATTATAGCAGTGGATTATAGGAATGTAACCCTAGAATTAGAGGTTACTCACCATCCCCCACGTTCTCATAAAGTTTTTTTTGAGGTTGTGATACCAGTAATGGGGGTTTCTTTGTAAATTGGGCCTAGTTGCCCTAATTAGGTCTCTTGGCCTCTAAAGGGTTCAGACCCTGAAAGTGCAGATTTGAGCAAACCATTTTGGGGATAGGTGTAAAACCAAAAAGGGTATCTATAATGGTAAATTTTTTGTATGAGTGTGTGGAACATTTCATATTTAAGACCAATTTTATCACTAAATAGGGCTATTAGCCAAGGGGGTAGGTTTCCAAAGGGGGTCTAAGGATTTGAAGATAAAACCCTAAACTAATGCTTGGAATAGTCATTAGTAGGAATTAATGGACCAATTCCAAATCCCCTAAGAGTAGGAGTCATTGGTGAGGCATGTTAGAGAAGTTGAAGCCATTTACTCATCTTGAGTAGGTGTGAGGCTTGAGTATTGGGGATTAGTTCAAAACCTTAAGATGTGGAGTCCTTCTTTGTAGGGTCATTTTCATCATTTGAAGGGTCAGACCCTAACATTTTGGACTTGTCCTGAGGTGTAAGGAGGCCTCTACATCAAGTGGTATCAGAGTGTAGGAGTGTCCTTTTGGACAGAGGGAGAAGACAAGATGTTAGAAGAAGAGGGATCCCAAGATGTCCCATCAAGGATGACCAATGCTAAGTTGAATGTCCCAATGAAGAAGAAGATGGTAGAGAGAACAAAAGTTAGGGTTGAGAATCAAGCCTTGAGAGATGAAATGGACCAGTTGAAGGACAGAGTGGAGAGGGGAGAGAGAGACTCTAGAGATGTTGAAGAAGGGGATGAAGAGGAGATCCCTAGGCAGGAAGAAATAGAGGTTCCTACAGACCAGAGACCCCTGATGAGTGTCCTCAAGTCCATGGAAAGAAGAGAAATGGATGTGAAGATGGATCTACCAGTGTTTACAGGCAAGATGGAGCCTGATATAGTGATGGAGTGGATAGACTCCTTGGACAACTTTTTTGAAAGTGAAGACATACCAAAGCACCAGAGAGTGAAGATGGCCCAATCCAAAATGAAAGAGGTTGCACTGACTTGGTGGAATTTCATACAAGATGAGAGGGTGAAAGAGGGAAAGAGAAAAGTGTTTGCATGGAAGAAGATGATGGCTTTGGTGAAGGAAGCCTATGTCCCAATGGACTACAATGTCCAATTGCATAGAAGAAGACAAAACTTGAAGCATAACGAGATGGATGTGAGTTCCTATATAGAGTAGTTCATGAAGTTGTGTGTGAGGACCAAGGTGAAAGAGAGTAAAGATGAGAAGGTGGCAAGATATCTCAATGGTTTGAGATTTGCAATCCAAGAAGATTTGAATCTCCACACCCGGAGATAGTCCAAAAGTGCTTTCAATTGGCACTCAAGGTAGAGGAGAAGTTGAAGAAAAGGCAAGAACAAAATGGTAGAGGTAAAGGGATACAACAAAGAGGAGGAAGAGGCCCTTTCTGTTAGGATTCCCAAAGATACTGAGAGGGGGGGCTGAATCATTATCTAACTAGTTTACAAATTTTCTAATCTTATTAAACAAATTTCATTCCAAAACAGTGTACCAGTAAACCAAAATTAATGCAATAAATAAGAACAATAAGCACAACATAGAAAGCACACCATAACACAATATTTTAATGAAGAAACCCGGTGTGGGAAAAACCTCGGTGGGATTTGTGACCCACAATATTCACTTATTGGCCAATAAATGAATATTACTTACAATAGGGGCCTGCACATGCAGGAAGGCCAACTGCCTAAAGCTCACTGCTTAATTACAAAAAGGGAAGTCTCACTGACTTACAAAAATGGATTATACAAATCCAATCTCATGTGTTGCTTCGGTTCAACATCTGTTATGCCAGGTTCAATACTGGTTTAAGCTCATACAATAACCACAAACCTTACTCTAGAATTTGCCTTTATATTCACATATTACTTCTGCAATAATCTAACCATGTTCGCATCTTAAATGATCTACAAGATCTCATACTTATATATGAGGCCTATTACAATTCACCTTGTCGGCTTACAAAAAGATATTACAATTAAATACAAAATGTAATAAACAAAATCCTATCAGTTGGGGTGTTGGTAATCATCTTTGGCACTGCCAGTAAACTATCTGTCAGTGTAGAGTCTATTGGTGCCTTACGATTGCAAGGTTGCCATCAATGACAATACCTTCAATCAACTACAATTTCTCATTGGAGTGTGCATTTTCCAACAATCTCCCCCTTTGGCATTGATGGCAACACTCTTGAAAAAAAGTTAAAATGTATCCAAAATGTGTTGTCCAAAAATCTTACCAAAACTATGTGCTCTTCCTGAGCAGATGATCTCTTAAGTCATTTGGATTTTTCTCATTCCCACTACTCCCCCTTTGACATCAATGACAAAGGTTCTCAAAAATGTCAACTGAGTGTAGTTCTCAACTGGATCCCTATAACCAGTGGGTTACAATCTGAAATATGTCTGCTAGTACAAAGTTTAAGCTATTAGTGAACCTTTCACTATCTTTTAATGTTGCCTCTATCCTTTGGATGGTACCGGTGAATATGTGCATTTTCTCTTTCGATGTCTTAAGTCCTTGAACAAGTGCCTCTGATATCTCTTTTCTCAAAGCGATGAGGATGTCAAGTTTTGGACCAAGTCTACATTTCAGTTCCTTAGCCTTGTATTGTATTCTTTCCTTTTTCGTTTCTAATTTTTCAAGTTTTTCCTAAAAACCTGCTATCTCCTATTCCATTACGGATATGGGTTTTGATGAACCAATGAGATTGTCAGCTATATCATTTATTTCTATCTATACTGTGGTGATCTCCTTGTCTATATCTGTTGTCAAAATATTTGTCTTACATGTGTCTCTGTACAATTCCTTAAATTCCATTAATGTTTTGTTTAGTGCTGGTAGGAGGGTGTCAATGTGTTTCGTGCACTTCTTTATAGTCTCATCAAATAATTTTTTTTTCCTTGTTCATTTTCTCACTGAATGTCTCCTCATTAATCTGATCAACTATGAAAAGATTGTCGGTGATGTACTTAGACAATGTGTCTGGTTGACTTAAAGAATCTTTATTTTCCACATTGCACTTGGGTGCAATCAATTTCAATAAAGGAATTGTGTCATCAATAGCCTTATATGCCTGTGCATTACACTCTGTGATTTTCTTGATAGAATCCAATAATACCTTTGTTACATTTGTCAGTCTAAATTCTGTCATGGAAGAACCAGAAGATTGTCCAAATACCTTAACAATCTACAATCTGCCGGTGTGAGTAACCTCTTTTCTTGAGTTGACCTCTGGTAGGTCAGTTTGAGTCTGCATCTCAACTAGCAAAGGTTTGGGTTTCTCAGCTATTGCCAATGGCACTGTCTCTGTCTCAACCTTTTTCTCTTCATGCTTCTCATAATGTACCTCTATCAATTTTTCTGTGCTTTCCATTGCCGGATTCTCTGATTGTGTCTCAGTATTATCTACCAGTTTCTCTATATGTACCTCTGAACTATCTACTAGCGGTATCTCAACAAATTTCTCTGTGTTATTAGTCAGTTTCTCTAACTCGGTAGGTTTTTCAGTGTGTACATTAGTGGTATCTATCTTTCCAGTATCTAGGGGATCACTTAATTGCTCAGTGTGTGTTTCAATCCCAATCTCAACATTTCCAACTATATCCTCAACATGTGTTTCTACAACAATATCCTTAGCCAGTGGCTTAGCTGCCACATCTTTCTTCTCAGTGGTTTCCTCATCAACCACAATGTTTACTTCATGTGTGTCAATATTCATTGTAAATAATACCTCTAAATCAGGATTGGTGTTTTCATGCATTGTCTCCATACTCTCAACATTATCTATTACCGGTGGTGTATCAACAATTTCAATCGGTGGAGTATCAGAAGGAGGTGGGGGCAAGTTATCTATTACTTTTATGCTTGGAGGACCACCTACCTTGCCTTTACCTTTATCCTTTTCCTTTTGATAAACTCTTAAAGTCTTTGGTCGTTTAAGTTCTTCTTTCTTTTCCTTTTCCACAAAGAAAATATCCCATTTGTTTGTTGTTTCTTCAGTGATCTCATTCACTCTGCCAGCCATTAAAGCTACATGCCGATGACCATTGGAAAATACTATCAGGTTTGCCTCACTTATCAGTTCATCAATTTCTTCTACTAATTTTACTGGGTGAACTGCAAGTAATTATTCTACCTATACCACGAACTTCTTTAGTGATGTATAGCAATAGACATACAAGTTACCAAATCTGAAAGTACCTTTCTTTTCTCCTTTGATTTTCTTTAGATTATCAATCAATTCATCTTTTAACCATTCACATATGTCAATCTTTGCATTACTATTCACCAAGTCATAAGCACTCCTGATACATAAACTAGAAATAGAGTTTAGTTTGTTGGCATGTGTAGTCTTGTATCCTAGAATCATGCTAATGAATCTTACATTAATATCCTTTACATCACTTACTCTCAAGGATCTGCTATCATGGGTTGCACCAGTTAGGGTCATCACAGTGTCATTAGAGATCTTCTTTCCTTTTTCTGGTCTGCTACCAGTGGAAGGTAAGTTAGTCACTACCCTAACTACTTCTTTTGTAATCTTATGGATGGAATCTAGCCAAAAGAACTCCCCATGAACACTGCTAAGTAAGATTCTTATAACTTCCTTGGGAAGATTAGGAATGCTAAGTATTTCCACAAAGCCTAGGGTTTCAATTATCTTGTGTTCTAGTTTCACATTACCATTTTCATCACAAATTACAATCCTATACATGTTCATAATCTAACCAGCACCAAGTTCCTCAATATGACAATGTATGTATATCCTAGGGTCTTTAGCATAAGCAACTCCTTTGGGAATTTTAGAAAATGCTCCTACGGTATCATCCTGCTTCGCAACTTTGGGTATGATTTTAAGTATGGGCCTAGGGCATTTAACCACTTCAATTATAGTAGGGTTTGCAATGAATTCAGGTTCAGAGGAGGAAGCCATTGTATAAATACCTTAATCTGCCTTTAGGTTTGAATTCTTGATAGATTTTTCTTCACTTCTCATTGTGGATGCCTTCGCTCGGGTTTTTTCGTGATCTAAGAAAGTTTGAATGCTCGGTGAGTGAAAAAGAGTGAAAAACACTTGCTTTATAATGTCATTTCCTTCAACTACCATAATAAATGTCTGTCGGTTAAGTGACAACTTAACTCATCTGTCAGTAAAGAGGCATTTCATCTTCTTACCATCAACTGAGGGTAAAATAGCATGTTTTCAATTTGTTGCCATACCCCCAAGGGATTTAATTTCAATTAGATAAAGAATCTCCTGCCGGTGGAGTGATACTTTGTTCTACCAGTGAAGGAATAACTTCATTAACATTCTAATCTGACTTACTAATCCATTGTTTTGAAAATTCTTGCTTTATCAACCTTCTCTTTACCTTTCAAACTAGGTCCTTTGTTATTTTCCGGTGATGCCTTACTTCTAAATTTTTTTGTAATATTTTCAATCTTGTTACAAGCATAACAAGTCACATTTTTTTTTGAATAGCTTTTCCATATCCTATGACGGTATGTGTTCTGCATTGATTAGATAAGTGTCCAAATCTTCCACAAACATAACATCTTACATTCATTCTACAATTTTTTGAATTGTGACCAATTTTGTTGCATTTAGAACATTGACCGGTGGGTGCATTAGTGTTCTGATAGTTTCTAGATCTACACTGATTTTCTCTATAACCATTCTTGTTACAGTTAAAGCATTTCCCATTAAATTTGTATGCATTAGGTTATCTTACCAGTTTACTGTGTTCATGATTGTTTGTAATACCCGAGCTTTCACCAACTTCAAAGCCAAGACCATTAGTATCTCCATTAGGTTTCTGATTTTTCAGCATGTCATCAAGTTCTTCTGAACTTTTCATGAATTTCTCCTTATGTTGATTTGCAGTAGCCAACTCATTTTCCAAGAAATTTTTCTATCTCATGAGTTCGGTTTTATCATGTTCCAAATGAATTAGATCTTTCTTCAACATATCATTTTCATGATTGAGTCTTAGATTCATTTGAAGCATCATTGATTCTCTTAGCCAAGTCATCTTCATTCTTCTTTCTGTCTTCAATGTCTACAAAATCTCATAGTCATATCTTGCATCTCATTCCTCAAGGCCATGTTTTCTTGTTTCATCTTGCTTGCCAGATCATTAAGAGTTTCTTTTTCATCATCATCTTTCTGCATCTTCTCATGAATTTCTCTTCTTTTATTCCAAGCAATAGTATAATTCTCCAGAAGTCCTTGAATGATTTTCTATGCAGCCTTCAGATCATCTTCAAGTTTGATATTTTTCAACTTTTCTGCATCATAATCTACAAGAGTTGTTTCCAATTGCTATCTCAAATTATCCATCTGTATCGGTGTCAGAATCTCCCTCAAGTTGTTAGGCTTTTGAAAAAAGAGGACCAAGCTCTGAAACCAATTGTTAGGATTCCCAAAGATACTGAGAGGGGGGGTGAATCAATATCTAACTAGTTTATAGATTTTCTAATCTTATTAAACAAATTTCATTCCAAAACAGTGTACCAGTAAACCAGAATTAACGTAGTAAATAATAACAATAAGCACAACATAGAAAGCACACCATAACACAATATTTTAATGAGGAAACCCAGTATGGGAAAAACCTCAGTGGGATTTGTGACCCATAATATTCACTTACTAGCCAATAATGAATATTACTTACAATTGGGGCCTGCACATGCAGGAAGGCCAATTGCCTAAAGGTCATTGCTTAATTACAAAAAGGGAAGTCTCACTGACTTACAAAAAAAATTATACAAATCTAATATCATGTAATTCTTTGGTTCAACATCTTCTATGCTAGGTTTAGTATCAGTTTAAGCTCATACAATAACTATAAACCTTACTCTAGAATCTGCCTTTATATTCACATATTACTTCTGCAATAATCTAACCATGTTCGCATCTTAAATGATCTACAAGATTTCATACTTATATATGAGTCCTATTAAAATTCAACTTGTCGGCTTACAAATAGATATTACATTTAAATACAAAATGTAATAAACAAAATCCTGTCAGCTGGGGTGCTGGTAATCATCTTTGCTGCTACCGGTAAACTATCTTCCGGTGTACTGGTGCTGGTGCCTTAGGATTGCAAGGTTGCCATCAATGACAATACCTTCAATCACCTACAATTTCTCATTGGAGTGTTCATTTTCCAACACTTTCATAGGTAGGGGAAATGGTTTTTGATACCAAGTGACTCTAGCCAAGAAGGCAATAGAGGAGAGGGCAGTTACAACCAAGGAAGGGGCTACAATCCAAGAGGTAACTTTAGGGGTAGAAGACCACCCTCTAGAGGAAGATCCCAAGGTACAAGACCTCCTAGATGCTATAACTGCAACCAAGAAGGGCACATGGTCAATAGGTGTCCAGAGAAGGCTTCTAACTCCATGGGAGAAAGGAGAAGCAATTTGGTGTAGGAATCTAATTGTCAAAGTATGGCAAGTGCAAACACCTACCAAAGTGTTGATGCTCCTGATAGCTATGGCTATCTTGAAAGAGGAGAGGCTCTAATGATGAGGAGAGAAGGAACCACCATGAAGGTACCTGACAAGGAGCCTACACAAAGGAAATCTCTTTTCAAAACCACTTGCAAGGCAGGAGGAAAGGTATGCAAGGTCTTGATAGACTCTGGATCCACTGAAAATTTTGTATCACTTGAAATGGTAGAAAAGCTTAAACTTAGAGGGCTACCTCATCCTTACCCTTACAAGGTCTCATGGCTCACCCAAGGTCAGCAAGCTGTGGTAGAAGAGCAGGCTTGGGTGGAGTTTCAGATTGGATCATACAAGGATAGATTGCTATTTGATATAGCAAGATGGATTTATGCCATCTCTTACGTGGGAGACCATGGAAGTATGACTTGAAAGCTTATCATGATGGGGTGAGAAACACCTATTCAATCACCAAGGATGGTAAGGTGATAGAACTCTTACCTCTGATAGAGGAAGAGATGGAATCAAAAGGGAAAGATGCCAAAGTGTTGATGGTATAATGAAAATAGTTCATGAAGGAGTTGCAGAGAAAGGAACAGTTTTCTATGCCCTCATGCCTAGTCCCAAGGTGACAAGGAAAGAGAAGTTTGCAGAAGAGAAAGAAAGAGGACAAAAGCACATGGACCCTGTAGTCAGACAATTGCTTGATAAGTACAAAGGCATCATCTCAGATGGAATGCCAAGATCCCTACCACTAGTGAGAGACATCAATCATTGCATAGATCTGATCCCTGGATCTACTCTCCCAAACAAAGCAGCATACAAACTCACTCCAAATTAGAATGCAAAAATGGAAAGGAAGATTGAACATTTGCTAGAATCAGGGCTAATTAGAAAGAGATTAAGCCCATGTGTAGTACCTTCTATCCTTGCACCCAAGAAAGAAGGCACTTGGAGGCTTTGCACCAAATCAAGGGCCATCAACAAGATAACTATAAGGTATAGGTTCCCAATCCCTAGGATAGAGAATTTGCTTGATTGCTTGGGGAATGCTAAATATTTCACCAAAATGGATCTAAAAAGTGGATACCATCAGATTAGGATAAGGCTAGGGGATGAAATAAAACAACTTTTAAAACCAATGAGGGGTTATATGAGTGGTAACTCATGCCATTTGGGTTGTCCAATGCCCCTAGTACCTTTATGAGGTTGATGAATGAGGTCTTGGTGGAATTTATAGGCAAGTTTGTCATAGTATACCTAGATGATATCTTGATCTTCAATCACACAAGGGAAGAGCACCTCACACACGTAGATATGGTTCTCAAGAGGTTACATGAAGACCAGCTAATGATCAATTTGGATAAGTGTTTGTTCATGCAGCAAGAGAGCATCTACTTGGGCTTTGTAATCTCACAAGGTGAGTTGAAAATGGACCAAGAGAAATTAAGTGCTATACTATCTTGGCCAACACCTAAAACCATGAATGATGTCCAGAGTTTCCATGGTTTAGCAACATTTTATAGGAATTTCATAAGAGGATTTAGTTATGTTTGTGCACCAATGCTTGACACCATAAAATGAGAACAAAAGTGTAGGTTTAGTTGGACCAAGGAGGTAGATGAATCCTTTGAAACCTTGAAGAAGAAAGTTGCAGAATAACCAATCCTTGCCCTACTAGAATTCAATAAGATATTTTAGGTGGAATGTGATGCAAGCCACATGGCTATTGGGGTAGTGCTTAGTCAGGAAGGAAGGCCCTTTGCTTTTTTTAGTGAAAAGATAAATGATGCCAAGAGGAGATACTCATCCTATGACTTGGAGATGTATGCTTTGGTTCAATCATTAAAGAAGTGGAGGCACTATTTCTTGCCTAAAGAGTTCATAGTTTTTACTGATAATCAGGCACTCAGTTTCATAAACAGTCAAGAGAAGTTAAACCACTGGCACATGAAGTGGGTAGAGACCCTACAAGCCTTCACCTTCACCCTCAAACACAAGAAGGGGGTCAACAACAAAGTTGCAAATGCTTTGAGAAGGAGGGTCTTAACTGTCAACCAAATCAAGATGGAGAGTGTTGGTATTGATTACTTGAAGAGTATGTATGATGTTGATGAAAACTTTGGAGAGATATACAAGGTGTGTGAAAATTTTGGTGAGAGGTATCTGTTGGCATTGTGTTGCCATTGATGTCAACCAGTATGGGATGACCACCGGTAGTAGAGATGTATGTGCAACACTACTATGAAGAAGTCTTACATATCCCCTTGTGTTCCAGAACATCAGTAATGGTAAGGAAGATGACCTTAGGAGTCACTAGTACAACAGGTTAATGCTTGACTTGTGTGATGAGATAGAAAGGTGTTTTGAGCAGTTGTTTGTGATGAAGAGGCAAAATGTTATCTGAATCACATCAACACTAGAAGAGAAGGATGAAGTGGTATGTTGTGAGGATGCAAAATAGTAGGACTCTCACCAGATGAAGTCGCAGTTATCATGAGAAGCAATGACTGATAGTGAATATGCTCACATCGGTTCTCATGTGCCTATTTAAAGATATGATGCACAAAAAGGGAACTCACATGAGCAGATGATAGGGTGTTACTCCACCAAGTAAGTGGGGCTTATCTGCTATATGCATTGAGTGCATTATAGTTTGGAGAGATAAGAGTGAAGAGGTAAAGGAAAGCACTTGAAGAATCACACCAGATCTACTGGTGAATTGAAGGAATGCCCTAAGTGCTTAAGATCATAATTATGCACTAAACTGAAAAAGAGAAGGCATGATTAAGATGCCAAGTATAGAGGAAGTGTGAAGTGTTTGTCACCTTGACAAACCGATAGAGGAAGAAACAATATTGATTAGGAAGAAAGGCTGAATAGATGTAAACATAGGAATCTGACCTCACTGAAAGAAGATAAGAGTCTTGTGAAGGTTGATGACATGGTGTTATCAAGAGTGGTAACCAGTATATGAGTCCATTGGTTATATAAGCAAGGTGCAATTGTAGAATATTTCCCAGATGTGGGAATGAGCATTCTTTGGATTTACCAGTCTGGAGACCGGTTTAAGAGTTCCATCGATAGTTCAAGATGAGAGATGATATGATAAGGTAACTGATAAAATGGTTGAGACCCGAAGGGTTAGCAAACCACCAGAAGTAAGGAACTGGTAGGGTGGTTGGTCGATGATCCTACTTGGACCAACTTGAAGTGCCAAGCTGGCAGATAGTCGATATGGATGCCACATGGAGTCAACATGGTAAACCCACATTTGGATAAAGATAGACTGTACATCAACAGGGTTGTTGCAGGGTTGGTTAGCTTTAATGAAAAGTCACCCAAATCACAGGACATGTTGCAAAGCTATTGCAGGGGTATAAGGCTCAAGGTCTGGAAGAAAACTACGAGTCAACTAAGAGAAATTGAGAAGATTGAGGTGATGAAGGAAACAACATGAAAAATATTTCGTTATTGACCGAGGGATTAGCTATGAGGGTAAAAACCAAGTCGCCAGAAATGGAAGGCATGATCTAGGAGATGCGACTATGGTGGGGTTGTGCATTCAAATGTCAGAAAGATCAAATCATGCAAGATTTGATTGGATTTGGTTTGCCTCGAGGATGGTGAGGAAACCCTAACCGCCTAGTTTTTGAATTGGTTTTTGGAGGGAAAACTAGTATATAAGTATATGACAGAAGAGGAAGAATGGTTGTTCGTCATAGAGGAATATTGTGTGATTGCAAGGTTGAAGACTTCTGCAAGAAAGAACAAATCAGCCAAGTGCTCAATGAACATCTATGAAGAGAGTGGAAGTGAGAGAGAATTGGGTTGAAGCATTCAACCGGTTGAAGGGAAGAACTGGTAGTGTTCATATTGGTAGAGAAAAAGTGAAGGAGGCTGAAGAGAGGTAAACTAATAGTGTTTATTAGCAGAGAAGCAACAGGTGAAGAGAAACAAAGAAGTGAGTCGGTGAAGCAGAGAAGGTATCTCACCGATATAACAAGATATATATAATGGTTGCAAGATTCACTTGTGACAAGATAGCCACTTATGTATTTGATATTTACATTGTGAACACTGAGTTGTAGCTCAGTGCAAGGGTTGTAGCTCCTTGGGTTGGTGCCCTAAAGTCAGGGGTTGGTGCTACTTTGGGTTGTAGCCCATAAATTAGGTAGGGGTTGGTGCTCCTTGGGCTGGTGCCCTAAACTTTGTAATTGTGTTCTATTGTGAGGTTGGGTTGGAGCAGTAGACTCCAGCAACATCGGGATTTTTCCCATCTTGGATTTTCCTCCTATATGCTAGTGTTATGTGATGTCTCCTTGTGAGTGTGTTTGCATTTAAGTTAGTTTTCTCCCTAACTAGTAAATCTGCATTGAGTTAAATCTAGGAACCTATATGTTCACCAAGGACTACAAAAGAGGAAAGAGATTTGAGAACCACTGATTCACCCCCTCCCCCTCTTAGTGGTGCATTGCGTCTAACAATTGGTATCAGATCATAGGTTCCCAGTTAGAAGAGTGTTCTCCATCTTGGGTAGATTCTGACCTAAGGACACAATGGTTTGTTTAGTATCTATCTCTGTTCCAGTTTTTGATGGCTCAAATTTTTCTATTTGGAGTCGCAAAATGGAAGTTTTTATATCCTCTTTAGGATTTGATGTATGGACGTCAGTAGTAGATGGTCTCCCTAGAAATGTTAGCTTTCTTATCGGATTTGTAGAAGAAAAAAGAAACTAGTGCAATGAAGAAGCCATGAAGGTTATTTTTAGTGGACTCACCAGTGATGTCTCTTCATAGGTGGACAGGTGTAAAACAACAAAGAGCTTATGGGAAATATTGAAGAAGCTCTATGGAAATGAACCCTCAACTGTAGAACTAGAAATCCAAGAAAATATGAGAAATAACTCTCATATTTAGGGTATGTGCACAAAGATGATGGTCAGAAAAGCAGACACCACCCAAAAAAACATGAAAAAACAAGCAGCGCGTACACGGTTATAAAATTTGAAATCACCCCGTATGCGCTTAGGTCCATTGTTCCCAAGCCTAAAAAAGGTAGCGCATTTGTGTTGCTTTTAGGAAAGTGAGCACGTACATGTTTCTTTTAGGAAAGTGAGTGCTTACGTGCTAGTTTTAGGAAAGTGAGTGCGTATGTGCTACTTTTAGGAAAGTGAGAGAGTACGCACTCATAAGCCCTAAAGAACCGCGTATGCGGTACCTGTCAAAAAACATTTTTTAAAAAAATTGGGTCTTATTTTCCCATGACCACCATATTTTTTTCCCCATTTTCTCCACGAAACCGTGATCGAGGTGCTCCATTTCTCCTCTAGACGCTATGGATCAAGGTTAGTTTTTCTTAATTTTTGTCTTTATTTCCCGTTTATTCAAATTGTTTTATGTTTTGAATTTAATTTCATTAATTTTGATTAGTTTTTTTGTTTTGTTTTATTTCAAAAACCAGATTCTGATAATCCACAACAAGAACAACAAAATGCACCTCCTGAAAACCCACAAGATCCACCCCCAATTCCTCGTTTTGACCGCACACCTAAAACACGGGAGCAATTGATTAATCAATTAGGGGAAAACACATCTAAAATAAATAGACTGATTAATAAATTAAAAACATCTGAACTTGAGCATCATAAATCCCTCGCCACTAGCTTAGAAACATTATCTAGTGGTGCCATAGCCATTTCCACACAAATGACAAAATGTGAAAACTTTAGGGATAGGTGTCGTCAATACTATGCTGATAGGTTATCATACAAGGGAGTGAAAAAAAAAATATTAGTAAACAACAAATATGTGCCCTTTTTGTTGATCCTAAAACTAGTGAGTTGTTACCACTTAATGCAAAGAGGTTTCCCATACATTAGTGTACCAATGTGCAGATGAATAATCTTTTTTGGCAGAGGTGGTGGATGGTCTTTGATGATATACCTTGTAATAATTATGAGGTGTCATTGTATTTTTTGAGAAAAGTATACTGTGAGTTTGTCCTCAATGTGTGGCCAAACTATTTTGACATGAGAGAATTCCATGGTAGAGGTGGTGGCTTTTCTTAAGATAGACTTGGATCCCATAGGCGAGTAGTCTTGGAGAGTCGTCGCCCCCTAGCACCCAAACCTGAGGTACATCAAGTTGTTCCAATAGAGATAAAAGAGTTGATGGAGCTACAGACTCTTCAGGTGGCCACAACATTGATTGGTGCCATCATCCAGCATGGGACGTCATTAGCACACCCTATTGTACTGGATGATGAACCATTAGTTGCTCAAGGTGGTGACATAGAGCCCATTCAACATATGTGTGTTAGTTGCTTGGGGATATGCTCAGGGACGGATGATGCAACCACTGTAGATGGATCCACATCTCATTTATGCATGATTTGTGGGAGTAGATGTCAGGCCCGCATGACTAAGGATTTGGCACTAACAAAGGAGTTGATGGACATGGTGTTTTCCCATCAGCGACAGACACAGGTGTGTTGATTTGAATTCATAGCATTTTATTTATCAGTCACTTTAAATTTTTAATTACATAAATGAATTTTCATTTATACATCGATTTAAATTAAGACAAATAATATGCATTTCATGATGCAACAACTGTATCCCATACTTCTCCCACAATTACTACAGCTGCAACTTCGATGCCTGAGGTATAAATTTTGTAACATGTTAAAATAGAAAAATACACTTTGAATTCAAAAAAGTTATAAGATATACTAACTATCTTTAATGTTTGGTCCAATTTTTTGTTTGTAGGTGTTGATAGGGGACCAAATGTCCCAGATTGATGACATCACACTCTCAACGATCGATTTTGGCCTACAAGGCTATACGGTATCATATTTTGCAAAACCTTTTTAATGTATTATTTTGATGGAATATGCAAGTCATTTCATTTTAGATTTTTTAAATTATTTTTAATATATTATATGTACTAATATCTCATGATAATTTTGTTTTTTTAGGGTACCCCCTTTGTGTCTAGGCCTCATCCTAAGAAAAATAATTCCTCAAAGATGCCAAAACATGGGAAGAGGGTAATTGAACACATTTTTAGTTGTACAGTTGTTTGAATATGTTGAGATCAAGTATTAGTTGGGGTTTGTAGATTGATTAGTGTTTTTTTTGTCTATTTTACATGTACAACGACCATTGAGCTATGTGGATTTTTTGAATGCACCTGATTCACTCGTGGATCAAGAGAGGGTGGAGGTATGTATCTCTACTTTATTTTCTTGATTTCATGATTATATGCATGCATACATGCAAACTTGTGATAAATTATAATCTTATAATTGTTTCATACATGAAATATCCATAGCTGCTTCATCAATGGTGAGCCCTCCTCTGTGCACTAGAGAAGCATCTCAGGATCTGATACACTTTTGCTTGATATATTACATTAATTGTTTTTAACCTACAATACTTATCATTATATTAATTGTATTTAATATTTGATCATTTTTTGTATAGGTAATAGTGACAGTTTCTCCATCGATGGTGAGCCATCCTCAGTCCATTGGAGAAGCATCCCAGGCACTGGTATGTCATTGTTCTCTATATTATAGATTTTAAGTGTTTTTGATGTATTTATGTTAGTACATTGTATTAATTGTACATTTAATCTACAATAGACCCCTTCCTGGTTCGGCCATAATGTGGATCCTTTTAAGTTTGCCTTCAAAAAAACTCCTAAGAGTGACAAGGAGAGGAGAGCAAAGACGTTAGCTCTGAGATTAGCCGATGAGGTAATCTACATTTCAATTGCAAAGGAATTATAGTTAAATGCATAGTTATGTTGTTAATTGTGAACTATTTTCTACAAAAGAATTCTAACTTGGCTTTTGAATTGTGGTTTTGCAGTCATCTACAGAGCCACGTACTGCATCAAAGAGGCTCGATTTTGATGGTCCACCACAAGTTTAAGATCATATAGTTTTATTTTTGGTCATAGAATGACCAATACATGTAGATATATTCTACATTTTTATTGTATATCAATTTGGACATGGCATATGCCACATTTTTGTAATACTTGTATTGACTTGGCAGACATGCCTTTTTTTGATATATATAAATGTTGATATTTGATCCAATAAATGTGTATTGAGTTCATTATTGTGTATTCATTGTATTTCAGGGTTGTCCTTTTATAAATTTAATTTATCATTTGCCTATGTAATCAACAATATGAATATAAACAACAAAAATCTATGATATAAAACATTACAATCGTGGAATATGATTTGATAAAATTTCTAAAATGTTTAATTAACCCTACAAAACTCCTTATATTCAGTTCATTATTGTATATTCACTATATTTGGTGGCTGACCTTTTATAAATTTAAATGAATATTTGCCTATGTAATCAACAATATGAATATAAACAACAAAAATCAACAATATGAATATGAACAACAATATGTGTGGTGCGAGAGAACCCTCACGCTCGCAATGGTCAAATTTTGGTTCTCATGTGCACAAACTGGCATCACAAGCATGTCCAGGTGGGCAAGTTTATGCTAGGCATGCTCCTCTTGTGCATCCCAAAGCACCGGAACGTCGAGAGTCATACCCTACCAATGCGATCTCTCAAGTGCCTTGAGTCCAAAAAACTGTCAAACTTTGACAAACTATTTCTTCCAATCCAAGACACATATGATCAATCCATTTGAACCTGTGGGGTTGCGTGAGGCTCCCCTACAATGGCCTATCTCTATTTTTGATGACTTGAAGCCATTTTCAATTGGTAGCATTTTTTTGCCTGCTGCAATAACCGTCAGTTGCATGCAATGCAAAGTTGCAGGATAGGATAGAATTGATTCGGTTCATCATGTGCATAAATAAATGTCATGAGCACATCTGGGTGGGAAGTTTTATGCTAGGTGAGCTCCTCTCATGCATCCCAAAGTTTTGGAACATCGAGAGTCATACCCTACCGACGCGATCTCTCATGTGCCCTGAGTCCAAAAAATTGTCAAACTTTGACGGACTCTTTCTTCCAATCTAGGACACATATAATCGATCCGTTTGAACCTATGAGGTTGTGTGAGGCTTCTCTAGAATGGCCTATCTTGGTTTTTGATGACTCGGAGCCATTTTCAATTGGTAGCATTTTTTCGCCTACTACAAAAACCGTCAATTGCATGCAATTCAAAGTTGTAGGATATATTAGAATTGATTTGATTTGTCGTGTGCACAAACTGATGTCACGAGTGCATCTGGGCTTGAATTTTTACTCTAGGCATGTTCTTCTTATGCATCCCAAAGCATCGAAATGTCGAGAGTCATACCCTACCAGTGCGATCTCTCTGGTTTCTTGAGTCCAAAAAATTGTCAAACTTTGACGAACTGTTTTTTCCAATCCAGGACACATATGGTCAATCCATTTGAACCTATGGGGTCACATGAGGATCCTCTACAATGGCCTATCTTAGTTTTTGATGACTCTGAGCCATTTTCAATTGCTAGCATTTTTTGCCTACTGCAAAAACCGTCAGTTACATGCAATGCAAAGTTGTAGGATAGGCTAGAATTAATTTGGTTTGTCGTGTGCACAAACTGACATCACAAGGGTGTCCAAGTGGGTAGGTTTATGCTAGGAATTCTCTTCTCATGCATCCCAAAGTTCTGGAATGTTGAGATTCATACCCTACCGACACGATCTCTCATATGCCTTGAGTCCAAAAAATTGTCAACCTTTGATGGATTGTTTCTTCCATCCGCGACACATATGATCAATCCATTTGAACCTATGGGGTTGTGTGAGGCTCATCTACAATGGCCTATCTTGGTTTTTTATGACTCATAGCCATTTTCAATTGGTAGCATTTTTTTGCCTGCTACAAAAATCGTCAGTTGCACGCAATGCAAAGTTGCAATATAGGCTAGAATTGATTCAGTTCATCGTGCGCACAAATCGACGTCACGAGTGTGTCTGGGTGGGAAAATTTATGCTAGGAATGCTCCTCTCATGCATCCCAAAGTGTTGGGACATCGAGAGTCATACCCTACTGACACGATGTACAAGTTGCTTGACAACTTTTTTGACAATTTTTTTGATAATAATGACAATTTTTGCTCAAATTGTATCTAGACTCAATCTATGACCCGATAATAACTCAAATAATTCTCCATGATTATACAAGAATCCTAAATGCTCATGATTGACCTTATCACATCACATAAACTCAAAACATAGTCACAAAACATAGACACAAAAAATAGTCACAAAACATTGTCACATATTATTAAAAAATTTACCTCTAAATATGGTCAAATCAGCGTTTGGCTATTTGAATATACAAAAAAATGTCTTACAAATCATCACATGGGATTTTATACAAAATTTGGCATTACAATATGTGCGATTTAGCTCATCGCCATTTTAATATACAAAATTTGGCATCTACATATGTGCAAATCAGCTCATTGCCATTTAAATATACAAAATTATGCCCCTAAACATGTAAAAATCAGCTCATGAGCATTTATATATACAAAAAATGAATATAGAATAATTCGTTGACAATATATACAAAATTTTCAAAATCATTCTACTTTGAATTGTAGAATCAATCAAGTGAGACTTCAAGATCGACTCTAACCTGTATTGTGTCAAGTATTGCCTCATTGTCAGATTCACGAACTTTCTATAAAATATTGTTATGAGGTCTACCACGATACTTCATCAAATGAATATCTTTTGCAACAACAAGGTTAGAGAAATGAAGAATATGTCTATGTGTTTCAAAGTTCTCGAACAACCAAAAATCAAAATTCTTGATAGGGTATCTCCTAAGCCATGTTCCTATCACGACAAAATACCCTATTGGGTACTCAATATCCTCTCCGTCAATTATTGTGGTTGTCAATTTTATTTTAGGCTCAACACAACGACACAAATAGTAATCCGTTCCTTCTTCATTGTTCTCTTCTGCAACAACTGCATACACATGACCTGCATTTTATTAAGTGATAATTAATACCAAAAATAAATTATGATGTACAACAAAATAAACCAAAAAGAATACTTGCGAAAAAATTAACTCAAAAAATCACCTGAATCCACTAGGTCGGATACATGGTCAAAATCCACTGATGTCTCCATCTGGCTCAATTGTAGTGCTTTGGGAATTTGATATGTATCAATGGGAACCAATGGTCTACAAGACCATTTGTCAACCCACTCTTGTGATTCACATTATTCCCACAAACAATACATGCATGAAGAGAAAAAACATACCATCTGTCTCATATAAATTAATAGTGAACTTGCATTTGAACTCATAAATGAGCAACATGTCACTGGATCCTGCAAGTGTACAACAATCTAGATAGTTTTCGATGTTAGATTCAGTGATCAACAAAAAATATCTATGAACCATTGATGTACCTAGATTACCTGGACCCATCGTAGACTTACACCATCACATAATTGTTTCTGCATCTATCAAATAAGCACCACCTTCATACTTCAATTCTTCTCTAGCTAGGGCTCTTTTTACACATGCTCCCGCACCATCATGCTCTTCCTTACCATGTCCAGCCTCAGTGAAATTCCAAATGTTGTACACTGCTTGTCATACACATCCTTGTCAACCAATAAAACATCCTTGCATTCTTGAATTGTGCAGTGTAGTTATCTGACCATATTAAGTGTCGGTTGTATCGTATGTTCCTTTCCCTTAAACTATCATAGAAAAATTTAAAGCATCCTTGTACAAACTCTGATGAATGAGTATGATCATCACTTATGTATAAGTGATACTCTCTTACAACCCTTTTATCATCTTCTATGCTATCATCTGCATGCATGAATGCTATGTATACAAAAATAGAAACTTGTGTAGAATGATAATGCATAGATTGCACTTCATTTTGAGGTTGTAGTGTATAATTTTCAGCAAAACCAATGATAGAGACAATTGTGCCAAGAGGAAATGTGTCCTTACATAACTTTAATTTCTCATCTAACCATTGAGCTCTATGTGTATGCATTATGTACTCATAAACTAGTTTCTTTTGAAGCATTTTCATAAATTCAGCTACACATATATCATTTTTCACTAGCTCACATCTCTTCAAATATTTTCCATCTTTAACTCCATATGTGACTATCTTGTATTTTCCAAAGAAAACTAGTTTCCTACCAATTTCATGTGTGCTCTCCAAATGTACACATCTTGGTAAATGTTACAAACCACCACATATAACACAAAAACCTTCCAAATAATATATCTTGTAATAAATGCAACCATCATGTATATTACATAACACACTTGAAATAAATTCTCTTACCGACTTAGGAGGTGCTTGTATATTGCATTCATTCAAAACATAGTTAGTGTGCAAAGTAGAACAAATACGACAAAAAATATCATAGTGCATGGAAAATTCAATATGCATACTACAACAACATGTGGTGTGTACATGATTAATCTTAATATAAAAAGATTTTGCCATTTCAAAAAATATTTGAGAAATTCTTATTTGAGAAAACTTTTGAAGGAATCTTTCATAAAATTTTGTTTTTGTCATATCAAAATAGTGTTTGGCATGTGGCTCACTATTTGTAGACCCGGTTCGCATTCTAACAACATCTCTTTGGTTGAGAGAAACTCTTGTGTTTTCCTTCCAAAAAGTTTCAATTAATGTTCTTAGTACATCAACAACAACCTTGTCTTTGCATGGTAGTCTACCCAAGAATGCCCAAAGAGAATTATTGTTAGGTTCCTCTATTTTTTCTCGCCTCTGTAATGATTTACTTAATGTTGTTCTACTAACGTTTAATGACTTACTTGTTTTTCTTATCAAATGATCTTTTTTTATTTTCTTGTTCATTATGGTTGATGTAATGACACGTTGAGTAGCATTAGAATCTTTAGTATGTGATTTTGACCCAATAGCTTGATATGCATCAAATAGATTTCTCACAATAGTTCTTTCACTGTTACTTTCAGATGATCTTAGGCCTAGAATTTTCATTGTCTCTCTAAAATTCAAATTTTTAATCATTTGAACAATTAATTGACATCTTGCGGTTTGATTTAAGTTTACAAAACAATTTTTCCATATTCTTTTAACCATTCTCCTACAAGTTCATTCAGTCATTTTATCAAGCATTGGCTTCAATATATTCTCATCAATGTCAATTAGATACTTTGGTTTCCTATGAATGATTCTAGGAGGTGTTAACATCAGTGCATTGTGTACATTCAATTCATCAAATAGAGAAGGTTTATGTTCATCATTTAATTGATTATTCAATGTGGTATCTTCTTCAATTGCATTAGATTCATACGGTAAATCAAATGTCTCTTCTTCAATTGCATTAGGTGCATCATGTTCATTTAGCAAATCGAATTGAGATGTTGAGGATGACATACCTTCTTCTCCCATTGTTCTTATGTCATGCAATTTCTTCATACACTGCCTTTGTCTCTCCTTTTTAGCCTCTCGTTGTTCCATCATTCCTCACTTGTTCTTTCCCATGGTTGATATTGGTTGTCCTAAATAGAATCATATTATATATATATGTAAAAAAAAGTTCATAAACAAACAAATAACCATAAATATGTATCTTATCATTATTTTTTTGAATCAAAACTATTAAACAATCACAATAATATTGACAAGGCTACTTGAATAACAAGAAAATCACCTTGTTTTTCGATTGCAGCGTCTTGTTTCTTCAGCATTTGGTCAGTTTGCACTCTTTTCAAGGTTTTGACTTGAACAACCATCACATTATGGGGGGAAATCTTAACTTCAATGAGCCTACCAGCTGTGATAGGTGGAAAAGTGAAAGGAAAATGTGGCAAAGGTTGCACAGATATGGCTTCACCGATTACATGGAGAAATTGCACGGGAGCAAGAAGTTTGTTTCTCGTGGTTTTGCCAAGTGCTGGAATAATAATAAAGTTGCTCTATTTGGCCAAACATGGAAGTTGGATGAATATTTGGTGGTGGAGGTAACCGACTTTCAGAAGGATGGCATCAAATTCTATAGAGACCGCAAATTCTCAGTGGAAGCTATCAAGAATTTCCCCAAAAATGAAGAAGAAAGGGCTCGACTTGCAAAAAAGGATAATGCTTCCTATTATGTCCCTAACCAGGTAAAATCTTTCTTGCAAAAAGTGTTGAAAGTTTTAATGGAGTACCTAGGTTGATGGAAGGTTTTCAAAAGTTTACAATTACCACTTTGTTATTCTTGACCATTTTCGTCATGGTTCTAAGATATCATTGCCATTCTACTTGGCCTCTTCCCTTAATGATAGCATGGCTGACCATGCCAAGAAACCTAATTCCTACCCCATTGCTCACCAAGACCTTATTTTTTTAATATATGAGCATCTAAAGGGTAAAGCTAAAGCTAATAGGGATGATCCCTTTGTGGAAAATGCCCACATTTCTAAGGATTATGAGGGCTCTGATTCTGATGAAGATTCTTCCAATCTTCCTCTGAATAAGAAATCGAGGGTTAGTGATGAAGCTAAAGAAGAAAATGAAGAGAATGTTGGTTCTAAGAAGGAGCAAGAGAAGGAGGTGGAAGAAGAGGTGGAGAACGAGTAGGAGAAGGAGGTTGAGGGTGAGGAAGGGGATGACCAGAGAGAAGGGGATGTTGAAGAGTCAGAGGTGAAGGATAATCCCTATGTCTCAGATAATAGGGATAATTCTCAGCATAACACGGAGGAGGGAAACCCTAGGTCTATGGACTCTGCCCAAGATCTAGAGAATGTGAAATCTATTCTGAATGCTGCTAGAAATAGCACCCTGGAAATGTTCAATTTTTAGAAATGGGTGATTGATAACATCACTAGTATTCGAGATAAACAAACAGAGCTAGATTTTAAAATTAAAAATTTGATTAAGGATATCAACATTAAAAGTAAAGAGGATAATGCGGAGAATACAAGTGATGCAGAGGATGAAAATTTTTTTGGACTAGCTAGAAAGTGACATTATAAAGGGAGATTTGAAGCACCTTGAGGATGTGGTGAGGATTATCAAAGAAAAGGGTGAGGTTGATAATGATCTGATAAACAATCGGATTCAAAAAATTAAGAATGCTTTGAAGAAATTCATGGAGCATAGTCTGGCTGTGTTGAAGGTGTCCTCTCAAAACATGAATGCGTTGGTTGCTTGCCTAGAGAAGAACAAGCAGAATAAAGAAACAGTGATTATTGATGATGAGTCGGCTTCTAGTTCTATTCTACACTCCTCCAGACGCAAAACTAGGCAAAATGCAAGTGAGCTGGAGCTCAAGACCAAAGGCAATCAACAAGTGCAGGAAAATAAATAATTGAAAGAGGCAACTAATGCGATGATGATGATGGTCAAGGATGCAGAAGAGACTATAAATATTTTCATCTGAAATGTAATTTGGTTTTAGGTTGCCAGTCTCTCATTGGCCTTGAGCTGTTGTTCTTTTTGTTGTTCTTTTGCAGCGTTTCTCTCTTTGTTCTATTTTATCTAGTTTCTCTATTGCTTATCTCTTCATTATGTAAGTGGGTTTCGGGTCCCCTAAAACCTGATTTTCCTTAATCAAAAACAATTCAATCATTTGAAATCATACAAAAACAAAAAATTCACTTACTTCTATGTATAAAATAGTGATAGAAGTGTAGACACAGTTGTAGTGGGGCCTCCAATGACCTCAAAAACTTCTTTTGAGGTCATTGAGGCTCTTGGGAAAATAAAACTGTGTCTAAGTACCCTATATGTGGTTAATAACCGTGTGCGCGCTATTAGTCCCTAAAATGCTGGCAAGCCCAACCATATTTTTTTTTCCACCATGTACTAATAATTAGTGCATATGCGCTCCTATGCATTCAAAATGTTATGGCAAGGTAACGAACTAATAGGCTCAGTACCCCGTACGCACTTACAAGTAATAAGTAGCTCGTACGTGCTCCTATGCCTTAAAAAAGTTATGGTAGGGCAGTGAACTAATAGGCTCAGTACCCCATACATGCTATTTGTAGTAAAGAAAATGTGAAGGAAAAGGGAGAGAGAGAGAGAGAGAAGGGGGGGGGAGAAGGATGGGGGAGGGAGGGAGAGAAGAAGGGGTATGGAGGAAGGGAGAAGGGGAGAGAGCAAGAGAGCGAGAGAGAGAGAGAGAGAGAGGAGAGAAGGGGGGAAGGAGAGAGAAGGAGGGGTGAGGGGGAGGGAAGAAGGGGTATGGAGGAAGGGAGAAGGAGAGAGAGAGAGAGATAGAGAGAGAGAAGAAGGGGTATGGAGGAAGAGAGAAGGGGAGAGAATCAAGTCTCTATTTTTCACTTAAGTCTCTCTCTCTCTCTCCCCCATTATTTATCTCTGAAGTCTCTCCCTCTCATCCTCTATCTCTCTATCTCACTCTCCCCTTCTCTCAGGTGTATCTCTCTCTCTCTCTCTCTCTCTCTCTCTCTCTCTCTCTCTCTCTCTCTCTCCTCCCCCTCCCTCTCTCCCTTTTCCATTACCTCTCTTTCTCACTCTCTCTCTCCCTCTCTTTGCACCTCTCTCTTTATTCTCTTGTACTCTCCTTCCATCCCTTCCTCCCTCTCACTCAAACTCTCTCACCCTCTCTCTCCTTCCCTCCCTCCACCTCTTAGGTCTCTCTTTCTCTCCCAATCCCTCTATCCACCTTTTAGATCTCTTTATATCTCCCCCACTATCTATCTCTATATATCTCCCCCTCTCCCTCTCCCTCTCTCTCTCTCTCTCTCTCTCTCTCTCTCTCTTTGAGTCCCCTTCTCTGTGTCGCCATCTATCTATATCTCTCCCTCCATTTACCTCTCTCTCTCTCCATATCTCTCTCTCCCCCTCTCTTTCCCTTTCTCTACCTCTATCTACCCCCCCTCTCTCTCTCTCTCCATCTCTCTTTCTCTCATTTATCTCATATCTCTCCCTCTTAGTCTCCATCTATCTATCTCACTCTCCTCTTCTCTTAGGTGTATCTCTCTCCCATTACATCCCTCTCTAGGGTCATATGGTATTCTTAGGGGTCATATGGTATCCTAGGGATCCATGCATGTGTCCTGAGGGGTCATAAGATACCATATGACTCCTTAGGACACCATATGGCCCATAATGACACAAAAGAAGTCATATGGAGTTCTAAGGGTTCATAGGACACCATATGACCCCTTAGCACACCATGTTGGATTGTTGACATTGACAAAACTGATCAATCTAGAGAATCGGTATATGTGCTAAGATTTGTCATTGATGTCCAACACTTACTGATGAAGTGGTATAGGTAGAGTGGTGTTTTTTCAGTAAGAAAAAGTGATGACTTACAAACACATGGAAACAACACTAGTAATGAATGATAAAAGGTTCAATCAGCTAAAGGAAAGATAGACTAAGCCAACTGGTCTGTCATTCAGAAAGATCAGTCACTTTGATGATGATGAAGTCACAAAAGGTGACTCAGGAAAGAAAACTTGAAGTTAAATGCAAATCGGAATCACATTGGCAAACAGGGGAAGAGACTTGGCACAACAAATCAGAAATCAAAGGATGAACCAGTAATAGAGAAGTGCAGTGGCATACCCATACACCGGTATGATAGAAGGAAGATAGGTGATCACCATAAATTTCAGAGCAGTAATCAGATATTTAGTTGCGATGGTGAAAGATGAGTTGGTGAGCTTATGTCTATGCCAAATCACTTGTTGGTAAGGTCAACTTTAGTTATCATGCAATCAAGCATGACTATCGATGAATTTTCTAGTTTGCACTTAATTGACTGAACACGACCCAAAAGTTACTATCTTGGGGAGATGCGGTGGCAGATTTTGTTCAACACTTGGCATAATTATTGTAAGGCACGTAGAGAAAGAGTGAGAGATTTTTTAATTTTAAATCTTTCAAAATCCATGATTGCTTTGATTGTGGGAACGCCTAAAAGTGTTAGCAGAAAATGTATAAAGTATTCTTGAGTTCATTCAAAAAGTTTTTGATCATGAAATTCACACCAAGAAGATCTTGTTGAAGGAAATCCAAAGTGAAGAGGAGAGAGAGAGGAAGTGCTAAGAATTTTTAGCACAGTAGAGTGTGTTTGAGGTAGATCAGCAAAGTGCAGAGCTGAAGGATAGAGAACTATTAGAGTGTAGAGCTGAAGGACAAAGAACTGCCAAAGTTGAGAGCTGAAGGTCAGAGGATCGACAAAGTGCAGTGTTGAGGGACAGGCAACTGACTGAGTGAAGAGCTGAAGGTGTCAGAAGAAAAATGGTGTTGTGCAGAGAAGACACAACCGGTGTGGATTGAGTGTGATGCATATTCAGATCTGATCAAGCTATCAGTAGCTAATTTAACAAATCATCCATCTGTTGCTTTCTAACCATAGCAACATAAATCCCTTAATCAAGTGGACTTTAATAGGTCCCTTTTGTAAAATCCCTAAACCAGGTGACATCTTAATTGATGTTATTAAGTCCTTTAACCAGGCTACCTTTAATAGGGTAAAGGCACTAACTGGCCTTGAACAAAATCCCTTAATTGGGTGGCACCTAACAATGTCTTTGCAATCTCCTAACAAGGATGGATCCTAATTGGGTGTACTTCAAAATTATACAAATTTTGTGAGTTCCTACTCAGACCATGAGTTTCTCCCATTTGGGTTTCCATGAGATAACTTCTTGGTATCATTGTCAACTTTTCATGCTTGCATATTTTACTTCAGTGATTAAGTATATTGTGTTGGCTTGATGATGATTGTAATGTATTCATCATTTGTTGTCATTGATGAAACACTCTCACACATACATATGATTATATTGACTACCGGTGTAACTTTAATTGTTTACTCTGTCAACTAGTATGTTAGAGGTTATAGCAAGAGATTTATCTCTAACCGGTACTTTGTGTCAACCGGTATGTGCATAAGAGATAGTTTGTTATTATACTAAGTCAGCATCAAGATGAAGATCAAGATGGAGATCAAGCAGAGATTTAAAGAACAATGATTGATATGTTTTATTCAAACCAGTATTTGATTGTTCCAATTGGTATTTGGTAATTTTGTGATGAGTTACTACATTTCGTGATGAGTTACCAGCACCGACTTCTTGGCAGAAATTTTAGTGATGAGTTATGATCACTTCTCCAGATACACTACAGCTTGGAAATTGTGTTATGATTTCTTAAGGCCGACATGAAATCATAAGGTCTATATATTGACATCGCAATGAATTATTTAATATAATGAAAAAGTGTTATGTTATGTATGAAAGGAAAAAGAGTTAAGTTGAAGATGATGAAGGAGAGCAGTGTTGAATATGTTTAGAAGGATTTGATTAAGCAAGTATTGTGCTACTCAGAATAGATCAAACCATTCTTGTTGTTATCTAACCATTACAACAGAATCAAATCTCCTAACCGGGTAAGCTCTAACAAGCTTCAATGTATAAATCCTTTAACATGGTGATCCATTAGTTTGGATTCTGAAATCCTCCATCAAGGTTACTCCTAACAGGGTACTACCTTTAACAGGGTATAAGCTTCTAATGAAGCTTTGGAATCTCTAACAAGATTCACTCCTAGCAGAGAACTTTGTAGACCTTAACCGGTCAGTTATCTATTATTGTAGATAGTTAACTTATGAGTTCCATCTCACCATGGTTTTTACCTATTTGGGTTTTCCACGTACAAACACTTGTGTTATGGTGGACGCTTTACTTTTTGTGGATGTTGTTATATCATTTTGGATTGCATATATTGTGTTTAAAAGATTTGTTAAGTTCATCTACCGGTTAGTGTTTGAAGTAGTTTTATTTTTGGCGTCACTGATTCACTCCCCCCCCCCCTCTCAGTGCTTTTCAAGTCCATCATATTGTTGGATATTAGATGAAATCAAATTTAAGTTAAAAGTTTAATTGTGAAAATTTGATCAAGTGTTGATTCACCCCTCCCCTCTCAGCACCGATTGGGACTAACACACCATATGACCCATAATGACACCAAATGGTGTCCTAAGGGGTCATAGAACACTATATGACCTCTTAGGACATCATATAACCCATAATGATACCATATGGAGTCCTAAGGGGTCAAATGGTGTCCTAAGTGGTCGTAGGAGACCATATGACCCCTTAGGACACCATAAGACCCCTAACAACACCATATGGTGTCTTAAGGGGTCATAAGACACCATAAGACACATAACGACACCATATGGTGTCCTAAGGGGTCATAGGACACCATATGACCCTTAGAACACAATATGACCCCTAACAACATCTAAGGGGTCATAGGGTGTCCTAAGGGGTCATAAGACATTGTATGATCCCTTAGCCCACCATACGACCAATAACGACACCAAATAGTGTCCTAAGGGGTCATATAACACCATATGACCCTTTAGGACACCATATGGTGTTGTTATAGGTCATATGGTGTCCTAAGGGGTCATATGGCATCCTATGACCCCTTAGGACACCATATGGCATCGTTATGGGTTGTATGGTGTCTTGAGGGGTCATATGGTGTCCTAAGGGGTCATAGGACACCATATGACCTCTTAGGAAACAATATGACCTCTAATGACACTTAAGGGGTCATATGGTGGGCTAAAAAAATGATATATTATTTAAAGTTATAAATAGAACATCATGCAATAGAAAATCGATAGTTTAGTTTTGATATAGATAAATTAGACCATTGTCAGCATAAGAGAGACTCTAGGTGAACAAACAATGAGGCTTCGCTAAAAAGAAAGTGTAAGAGCTTGACCTAACCCTAAGAGTACTACCTTTCTAAAACATATGATGCTCTTAAATTTGCAGGGCTATAGGATTGATCTCGATTGTGACTATAGGAATTACACAGTTGATTTCTTTCATGGGTGTGTACCCTTCCAAGCCTTTTGACAAGTGATGATCATCATATACTACCACTGTGATGCTTCCAACAAACTTCAATTTCTTTAGATTTCATGCATTCTGTAACAGCATGGGAACTCTCGCATACCCACTGTAAAGCGGAAAATCGCGATCAAACCCTAGTTGCTCTCCCCTCTTCCAACTCCAAGGGGAGAGAAGGGAGATTCACTAGGGTTGATGGTTTTCACTTAGGGGAGAGACTTTACATTCAAAAGAGGGGTTGAAACCCACAAGATCCAATCCCACACAATGCAAGATTGGATGCTAAATGAGTTTCAAGGGGTTAAGAAAGCAAGGCTACCCTCTTTTGTAAAGAATGTTGATAGAAGAAATAAGCTAGGAATGCATAGAAAGTGACAAAGATGCGCTTATAAACTGAGATAGGGATACAGGATGAAGCTGCGGACCTGGAATTAGCAGTAAAATGTCGATATGGAGCTGTCCTACAAATTTGAGCAAAAGTTGTCGG
Source organism: Cryptomeria japonica (assembly GCF_030272615.1). Classification (NCBI taxonomy): domain Eukaryota; kingdom Viridiplantae; phylum Streptophyta; class Pinopsida; order Cupressales; family Cupressaceae; genus Cryptomeria; species Cryptomeria japonica. The sequence continues at coordinate 419,677,986 of NC_081406.1, read as the reverse complement.
GACGATGGCGCCCGAGCGCCACGGTCCTCCGAAAATTCCGCGAAACGAAGGGGGATCTGTTCGTCTCTGCACAAGGATTCCAGATCTTCAATTTCAGCCACGTACCTGCAACCTACACACAGAAAAGCGAAGATGATTGGGGGGGTAGGGATTAGGGGTTTGTCTTTAGGTCAAACCCCGGTTTTGGAATTAACCAAGAAATGAGAAATGTTGTAAATGTATGTAATGTAAAACAAGTACTAATACCTTGTTGTAAGGATGTTTGTATCCTTATGTGCGAAGGTATAGATGTTGTTGTTTGTTGTATGTTGTATGTAATGTGTTGTAAGTGATCTCCTCTTCAATGGTTGAATCCTTGTCTTGAATGCAACACTTAGCCTTGAATGGAGACTTAGAATGATCAATTGCTTGAAGGAATGCTTGAATGCTTGAATGCTTGAATATAGTTTCCACGCTTTGTACACATATGTCCTTCTTACCCAAATGGGAGAGGCAAATGTAGTTTATATACTTGCCAATTAGGGTTACAAGACTAATTTTCCCGACCTTAGGCTGACCAGGAAAGATAATTTTCCAATTTGCAAACATAAAGACCCGAAGTCCAAAAGAGACCGGGCCCAAAAATAGGACCCAGGGACCAGGGCGCTGGGCGCCATGGTCCTGGGGGACCAGGGCACTGGGTGCCCTGGTCTTGAAGGACCAGGGCGCTGGGCGCTCTGGTCCCACCTCCCGGGATAGCAGGGTGCAAAGGAGGTTCAGGCCAGGGTGCAAGAAAATGCAGTTTTTGGTGTCATAATTAGGTTTCGGGCTCTCCATTCAGGTTGCGTGTTGCATCACCATCATGAAGACCGAAATGCAGTCAAAATTGCAAGTGTCACAATTTTAGGATGCTACATTTAGCCCCCACTTTAGCGGGAGTATGTATGCTCATACTTCTGGTAAAGTACAAGGAAACAACATTGAAAAACTTTCACCACGTCAAGGAGGCAAGATACACCCAGCCCCCAGTGGACTAAGGATCTTACGACTTCGATTGACAAAGTAAAAGGGAAGATCACGAGGGAGAACCATGACTGTCAGTAGTAAGGTTCCCTCACTATGAGTCATGCAAGAAAGATATCAAAAATTTTCAAGGCAAAGCTAATTTTGTCAAGAAATTTTCAAGTATCTTGAAAAGATATGAACGGGATGTATGCCCCCTACGTTAAAGCGATCGCACACACCTCACCGGGGGTGATTGCTTTAAGGTAGTGATACATATAAGAAATGAGAAAGGAGCACGTTATCACAAGGATTTAGCCCCCAAGTGTGAGATAAACCCAAGGATAATAGACACAAAACACAAAGCACGAGGTAACTTCACTTTCCTCGGGGTCAGTATGCTGTATGATAATTCATGTATATCATATGTATATATGCATAATTGTTCTTCATTTCCCAATCAAGGAAGGTCACCTAGAAGAAGGGAACACATGTGTCTTTTGAGTCAACATGAGAGAGATCGAGAGATCTCAATGCTTTGCATCGTCCTCAAGTAGACAACACTAAGGACAACAAATAGAAGAATGAGAATAACATATAGAAGAAGTAACAAAAGAGAGGGGGAGAGAATCTGCTATGCTAATGAAACTAGTCTAGCACGTCATCTACCCCCCGATCTTGCTGATCAATGTTTCGGGAAGGTAGGGAACACGCTAGAGGAGGAACATCCAACACAGCAGATGGAGCTATCACAAGATCCAAACAAGGGCTATGTTCATGTTCCAAGCCACATTGTTCTTGTCTAGGAGTTAGGATAAGTGCTTTAGAAAATTCATTAGATAAATGGTTATCAATATCAACAAGTTCATATTCACTATCAGAAGCAAGAGGAGTAACATTTTCATCATGAATAACATTTTCATCTATATCATCATCAAGATTTATAAAAATAGGATCTTTAACTCGCACAGAATCAAGACCATCATGCATCTTATGTTTAGGAGATTTCGGCTCAATCGTCGGCTGAGGAGAAAATGGAATAATGCTTGTTGAAGGTGTTTTTGGGGATTGCAAAGTTTGAAAAGTAGCTGCCTGAGCTCTAAGACGACGCTTTCGTCGGCGTTCACGTGCAGAACGATTTCATCTAGTCTTAGTAGGAAGTTGCAAAGATTGAGGAGGAGGAATGTTCTCATCCTTATCACTTGGGTGTTTAGGTTGTGGTCTCTTAGGCTGGATAATAGGAGAAGAATAAGGTCTCTTCTCTCTATAGAAGGAAGGAGGAGGAATTGCTCCATATAAAGGAGGAATATTTGGTTTAGGAAGGAGACCAAGTCCATCATGACGAGGAGGTATAGGTCTACTTTTAGGAAGTTTATTAGATATAGACATAGTCACATCCATAGGGATGGGTTGGGAATCTTCTTGAGGAAAGACATTAGTTTTATCTTTCAAAGGAAGAACTTCCTTCTCAAGAATGATAGGAATATCAAGTTTAGGTGTTCTAGGTTCACTTAGAGATAGGATCATATATGTTTTCCACTTTTGATAAGATTTGAAAAGATGATCACTTCGCAGAGGAAGAGATTGGAATTGTTTAGGGCAAAAATAATCAATAGGAACACTAGAGGTTCTTTTAGCTGGTTTAAAGAGACTATGATTGATAGTAACAACTTCACCATTATGGGGAAATTTCAAACACTTGTGAATAGGAGAAGCAATAGCTTTCATGGAAGATAGCCAAGGATAGCCTAGCTTCACACGAAATTGTTCGGATGATGGAATAATAGCAAAGTCCACATCAAGGGATTTGTTATGGACCTCAATAGGCAATGTAATAGAACCAATTGCAGGAGAAGAAAATGCATCAAATAATTTCACAATCACATCTGTTTTGTCATATATCACTTGATTCAATTGCAAAGTAAAAAAAATTCTTCAGTAATAACATTAACCATGCACGAAGGATCAATAAGCACTCCACGGCAAGGTGTATTCTTGACTTTTGCAACTATGTATAAAGGACCATTAGGTGCCCTAATGGTTTCACTGGAATCAAATGTGATGGAAGGTTCTTTACAGATTTTCTGTTGTTCCACAAAGTTAATCACATTCAAAGTCATAGACACAAGACCATCAGATGAGAGAGAGGAATCATTAGCCTCAATTGCATTAGAGGTATGAGAAGGTAATGGATCAGTGAAAATCTGAAGATTTTGGCTAGGAGGAGCTACAGATGTGTTGCCTTTATCATTCACTCCAGAAACAGAAATAGTATTATTATCAATCAAATCTTGAATTTTCCCCTTTAAAGCAAAACATTTTTCAGTATCATGCCCAGATTGACGATGAAATTGACAAAAAGCTTTGTTATCAAAATAAGGTGAATTAATCTTTGCAGGATCAATTTGCCTTATAGGAGGAAGAGTAAGCACATTTTGTTCCAATAACTTATTCATAATACTATGCAATGATTCATTCAAAGGAGTAAACTTTCTTTCTTTCTTGAAAAACTTAGAAATAGGAGGCGCACCTGATGTTGCATTCACATTGTTGTTGATGATGTTTTCATTGAATTTAATGGACTCTCTGTTCGGTTTAAACTTCCCAAATGGTTGTTGACTACTATCACCCTTATCACTTGGAGCCATAGGATGTGATTGTTCCATTTGACTAACAGTCAGTTGATAATTGTGAAGAGTTGCGCACAACTGTTGGAAAGAAGTAAACTCAGAAAACAAGAGTTTTTCTCTAATGTCTTTTTGTAAATTAGAAATAAAAATTCTTTGAATATCATTGTCAGGCACTGGAAAAGAAATTTGAGCATACAAATGCTTATATCTACCAATGAAATCAGTCACTTTTTCCTTAACACCTTGTTTACAATGCATTAAATCAATCAAAGTAACTTTAGGACTTATATTGTTTTGAAATTGTTGAATGAAAGCATTTGCAAGTTGTTCAAAAGAAGTAATAGAATAAGAAGGCAACGAGCAATACCATTGCAGGGCTTTGTCTCTTAATGTTCTAGTGAACAGTTTTGCAAGCAACCTTTGGTCATAAGCAAAATCAGTACATATTGTTTGAAAAGTCTTAACATGTGTTAGAGGATCACCTTTACCATTATAAAGCTCCAAATGTGGGATTTCAACATGTTTAGGAGGGATAGCTCGAACAATGTCAAGAGAAAGTGGGCTCGCAACATCAAATGTGGGCACACTAAACTTAGATTGATTCATAGAGGCGATTTGTTGCTGTAAAGAGGAGACAGTTTGTGTAAGATTGTTAATGGTCGCTTCAGTCGAAGAATTCATATTGGATGTGTTAGATTGAGATGGAGGTGTTATGTTATTGAAAGAAGGTAAAGAGTAAGGTGGTGGGACTCTATGATAATTAGTCATAGGAGATGATTGGACAGGAGGAACACTACAAGGAGGAATGGAATGGTTAAACAAATTGTCCCCTTGCGTCATGTTCATTTGTGGAGATGTAATAGGAACACTCATTGAAGGAATGAATGAAGAAGTTGGATTGAATGAAGGAAGAGGGTTAATTGAAGAAGAGGGATTGCCCCCATGACTGGTGATCATAGGAGGAATGTCTTGTGTAGAAGTAGCCATTATGTTTGATGTAAAGGTAGGTATGCTAGCAATAGAAGTCATCAAAGGAATAGAATGATTGACTTGAGTAGGAGGTTGTGTATAACCCAAATTTTCAGCACAACTCTTTATAGGCATCACATTTGAATCCACAATGTGTGCAATACCACACAAAATATCAATTCCATTTTTATCACTTTGAAGCATACGTTTTAGACCCTCAATTATAGGAAGAGCTTGACTATCAGGGTATTCTTGAGACATCCATTGTCGAAAATCGTCAAATTGGTTATCCAATTTCGAAAGTTGTTCTTCAGAAACCTCATGGAGAGCTTCTTCATCATTAGGAGGATTAGAGGAATTACTCATGTCCTCGTTAAAAAGGCTATTCAAATTAGGTTCCATCTCCTCAGTAGTTAAACCTCGGAAAGACTTAATTCTACGGCTTCGTCTAACGGGAATAGTGTAAGTAGGGCTTATTGTTGTAAAACTCATGCACTAGAGAGAGAGAGAAAGTTTTGAATTTAGAGATAGCAATTTTCAGTAAAATCAGCCAATCTTCCAGATTTAAGCTGTTAAATACAATCAGGACAATCTCCCGAAATTTCAGAAAAAATGTCAGGGACCGTGGCGCTTCGGAGTGCACACGGTCCCAGCAACTTTTTTCGAAATTCGCAGGGATGAAAGTTATGATGATTTTAGAGCTAATCTGAAAAAATTGAGTGATTTTACGATCTGTAGATAGGCCAAATTAAAGTTGCAATCTCGAAATTGAACCCTACCAAGATTGTCGAAAAATGCAAAAATTTGAATTTTGAAAAAGAGAGGGAAACTGAAATTTTGAATGTTATGATTTTAGAGGGAATGTCAAGAGCAATGCAATTTTTGAAATTTAAAAATTGACTCAATTTCACGCAAAATTCAATTTTGAAAGCGGAAATTAAAGTTGTTGTAATTAAGCACTTAATTTCAAAAGTCACAAATTGCAAGAATTTGAATAAAGCACTGAAATTTCGAATGAATGCAAACACACTTTTCAGATTTAGGACAGTAAGAACACAATTTTGACACAAAATTTCAATTTCGATGATTTTTGAATGTTTAGAAGCCTTAATCCAAGCAATCACAAGACCAACTTTGACTGTAATTTTGAAAGTGTTAAAATTGATAAAATCAGCCAAAATTTTGGATTTTAGCAGAAAAATACAGTAAGATCTAGCTCCCGAAATTTCGGAAAAAATGTCGGGGACGATGGCGCTCGGAGTGCACATGGTCCTCGCAACTTTTTTCCAAATTTTCAGGGATGAAAGATATTGTGATTTTATTGCGGAATCCAAAGTTACAGCCGATTTGGAGATGTTTTGATCAGTGAAATTGTCAGACAAATGTTGAATCAAGAGGGTTTCAAAAATTAGGGTTTTGACACTTAACCACTTAATTTTCAAAATTAAAGCACAAATATGAATTGATAATTTGTAATAGAAGGGCAGATCTGAAACAAGCATTAACAATTAAACATTTCACAAGTTTAATTACTTAAAAAGAAAATTTAGGGTTTTTATGCAATTAACCTCTAAAATTTTGCAAAAGATCAAACATGGAAATGTAATCAAGGAATCCAATTTTTAGATCTAACTATGAATAATCAGAAAGGATGTTCACGTCGGGTTCACCAAAATGTAAAGCGGAAAATCGCGATCGAACCCTAGTTGCTCTCCCCTCTTCCAACTCCAAGGGGAGAGAAGGGAGATTCACTAGGGTTGATGGTTTTCACTTAGGGGAGAGACTTTACATTCAAAAGAGGGGTTGAAACCCACAAGATCCAATCCCACACAATGCAAGATTGGATGCTAAATGAGTTTCAAGGGGTTAAGAAAGCAAGGCTACCCTCTTTTGTAAAGAATGTTGATAGAAGAAATAAGCTAGGAATGCATAGAAAGTGACAAAGATTCGCTTATAAACTGAGATAGGGATACAGGATGAAGCTGTGGACCTGGAATTAGTAGTAAAATGTCGATACGGCGCTATCCTGCAAATTTGAGCAAAAGTTGTCAGGACGATGGCGCCCAAGCGCCACGGTCCTCCAAAAATTCCGCGAAACGAAGGGGGATCTGTTCATCTCTGCACAAGGATTCCAGATCTTCAATTTCAGCAGCGTACCTGCAACCTACACACAAAAAAGCGAAGACGATTGGGGGGTTAGGGATTAGGGGTTTGCCTTTAGGTCAAACCCCGGTTTTGGAATTAACCAAGAAATGAGAAATGCTGTAAATGTATGTAATGTAAAACAAGTACTAATACCTTGTTGTAAGGATGTTTGTATCCTTATGTGCGAAGGTATAGATGTTGTTGTTTGTTGTATGTTGTATGTAATGTGTTGTAAGTGATCTCCTCTTCAATGGTTGAATCCTTGTCTTGAATGCAACACTTAGCCTTGAATGGAGACTTAGAATGATCAATTGCTTGAAGGAATGCTTGAATGCTTGAATGCTTGAATATAGTTTCCACGCTTTGTACACATATGTCCTTCTTACCGAAATGGGAGAGGCAAATGTAGTTTATATACTTGCCAATTAGGGTTACAAGACTGATTTTCCCGACCTTAGGCCGACTAGGAAAGATAATTTTCCAATTTGCAAACATAAAGACCCGAAGTCCAAAAGAGACCGGGCCCAAAAATAGGACCCAGGGACCAGGGTGCTGGGTGCCCTGGTCCTGAAGGACCAGGGCACTGGGCGCTCTGGTCCCACCTCCCGGGATAGCAGGGTGCAAAGGAGGTTCAGGCCAGGGTGCAAGAAAATGCAGTTTTTGGTGTCATAATCAGGTTTCGGGGTCTCCATTCAGGTTGTGTGTTGTGTCGCCATCGTGAAGACCGAAATGCAGTCGAAATTGCAAGTGTCACAATTTTAGGACGCTACACCCACCACTATCATTCTCTGTGACATCATTTGTGTTACTCTCCCTCTTTCTCTTCCTACCAGTTGTTTCGTTTTGAAAAACATATTGCAAGTAGTCTGACTCATCATTTTTCTTTGTTGACACTATTTTCCACATCTGCTATGCTCATTAAAAACACATTCAAGAAGAATATTGCTGCAGGTTTCCTTGTTTGTCATGGTAATGCACCTGTGGTTCAATTTCAGACCCTTCTTCTTTCTATTCAATACACACACACAAATCCATCAGTCAATTTTCTTAGGAGAGCATACATGATAAAAATCAAAGAGGAAGTTGCAGATAAGAAATAAATTCACTTACTTCTGTAGAAGTGCAGACACAATTGTAGTGGGGTATGGAGGAAGTGAGGGAGAGTGAGGGAGGGAGGGAGAGAGAGAGAAAGAAAGATAGAGAGTGAGAGGGAGAGAAAGAGAGGCACCTTGTACGTGCTTGAGAGGGGGAGACAATACACTTACATACACACATATGTGTGTATATATATACTTAATATATTATATATATGTATATATTATATATATACATATATATAAATATTATATATTATATATTATATATTATATATAAAAATTCTCTTATATGTATATACACATATTATATATACAATATCATATTATACACACTCCCAAAATTTAAACAAACATAGCGCATACGCATTGTTTATAGTTAAGATAGAGTGTACACGCTTCTTACACCATAAGTACCCCATATGCACTTTTTATACCATAGGTACCCCATACATGCTTTTGACTATTTAGGCTTGGAAATAGGCTTGGATGACAAAGCTACGGTTTGGAAGTTTGATTTCCCTCCATTTCCCTCCTTTTTGACGTGTATTATTTTATCAATTTGGTTTCTTGACTTTTTCATCATCAGGTTTACACTTCATCAAGTGGGTATTTCTAAAATTTCCACCATATTTTCACCCATCTTTTGAGATTTCTAACCATATATTTTTTTTTAAATTTGAACAACAATAACATATTATTATTGAATTTCTTTAACCAGTGTCTCCATAGTTCTCACAGACATAGGTGCACCATTTTTTTAATAACTTTTGATATACTTATCCAAATTTAAAAAAATTTATATATTATTGTAGTGCACTTAATTATTTATAATTTTTTAAAAAATGGTATTTTCGATTTGTTTAGTGCAACTTATGCTTCGCACACAAACAAGTACTTAATTTTTCAGGATGTACTCATTTGGAAAAATCATAAAAAAAAATACTCAACAAAAAATTACAAAAAAATAAACATCTTCTAGTGCTCACTCTTAACTATCTTTCTGCCAAAGGATTTGTCAAAATACTAAATCTAACTATGACTTTTTTGATGCACACGTCAGACACTATGTTATGTTTTTCCAAAAAAAGTTAGGGTCTATTTTTTGTGCACGAAGGATTTGACCCCCTTAATCTTATCCAATTTTGAAAAAGTTTAGTAGTTTGGAAACTAGATTCAGAGTACTACAATATTTGTTCTTTGATTATCTTCATATCTTGAGTGGATGACTTTCAAATTTTGCCTCCAAGTTTAGGTTCACCTGATTTCAGAAAAAAAAGTGTCCACTTATATCCCCCTTTTTGACCACCATCTGTGTGCAGTTAACCTTTATCTGGATGAGGAAGATAGATCTTCTAGTAGCCGCAACAGTGAAGAAGAAGGAGCTCAACTCTTTGTGGCCCAAGAATCTGAAAGTGGCTAGGCAATCACCTCTCTTCAACAAGATGTGTTGAGCAGTGATGATGATGAAGAGGAAGACATGGTAGATAGATCTAGCCATCAAGATCCTTCTGATGGCAAAGAAGCAAGAGAAGTTGACCTTGAAGGAGACCTTGTAAATACACTTGAAGAACTCAATAGAGTTAAAAGAGAATACAAGCTATTCAAGAATGTTTCTATTGTGGAGCATAACCGATTAGTCAAATGCCTTGAAGAATCTGAGAAATGCATCTTAGAGTTGAAGACTCGGGAAAAAGACACGAAGATATGTCGGTGTGAAGATCTAGCCTCTCAACTAGAGATAAAAGACAAAAAACTTTAGTGGCTGCTTGAAGAAAACAAAGGCCAAACCTCTCCAGTTAGAAATATTCCTCTAAAGAAGGTTGACCTGACCACAACTAGTGTGGACCTGCAGACAAAAATAAAGTTCAATGCTGCAAGAAGGCATCTTCATACAGATCCCAGAGGTAAGGGGAAGATGGGAGAAGAAAACCTCACTAAAAGAAGGAAGATGAGGAAGTAGAAAAGGAGACCCTCCACCGGCAGAGGGCAAAGAAATGCTACCACCCACAGGGAGAAGCAAGTGTGGGAGAAGAAGAAGAGATCAGATGAAAGAGGTGCTCGGAATGGACAACCAAGGGCCCATTATCAAAAAGGAAAAGATGGGGATGCAAAACCGGCAAGATCTTCCCATGCATGGCAGAATAAATATGTAAGTCATATGCCATGATTTACCAGTTACTATTTTACATGTAATGTTTATGGCCATAAGGAAAGGAAGTGTAGAATGATATCTAGAAAGGATAATGTAGGATTTCATAGAAATCATGGTTACGAGAAGGGTATATCCAGAAGTAGATACAAGCATGTCCTTTCTCCCTATTATACAAAGATTGTTTGTCATAGCTATAATGGATCTGGTCATAGAAAGTTTGAATGTAGAAAGAGGAACCCGCTATCACATAGAGGCCGACAAAATGGCCATGCTCTGCAAAAAAGTGAAAACAGAGCATATGGAAGGCAGAGACCTGCATGGAACCAAAGGAGATATGCCCCTGCAGTAGTAAGAGGTCCACCGGTTCCAATTTCTAGTCAAAGCAGCATGACCAGGAGAAGATGGTCAAACCGGCATGAAAAGATATTCCCCAAACATGAAGTTGGGATGGATGTTGTGTGCTACTATAGCACTATTTGTGGTTGTAATGCAAAGACCAGAAAAGAAAGGGCCCATCAGTAGAAGAAGGCAAACCCTTCTCCCAAGTCCGAAAGTGGGGAGAAGAATGAGATTAAGCAGGTATGGAGGAAGAAGACCATGGACTGGCTTTGTGCATTTAATGCACAGGTGATATCTCCTCAAGTCTAAAGGAGATGCAAGATTGTAGGGGGAGCAACACATCAAATTTATCATTCACCCTCTCAGTAATGAAGGCAACATGGAAAACCATATTGTTGTCGGTATGGAGGAAGAAGATGACAAGTGTGTGTGGAAGTTTCCCTATCTACACACCTACTGATTAGTGTTGGATCACCATTGCATGATTCAAAGAGTAAAGGTTAACAATTGGTATCAAGTGTTAACTGGTATTTGCAGGATGTTACTGACATGAATGCAAAATAGGTTATGAAAGACAATGACGTTGGAAATCATTGCAATAACCCCGATAGCATGGAATGTTGAGTTTATGTCTCAAGTGGTATTGGAAACGACCTGAATGACATATGTTTTCCCTGTGGTTGATCAGGAAGGCTTGAATGCTTTTGGGCTAACTGGTTTTTGATTCTTGGCATGATGATAACATTGCCTGACATTGTGTAAGTCTAGGATCATGTCATAAGCTGTGATGGATACAATGGAGCTGAAGGATCTTTAGGTGACCACTTATGCACAGCTCAACCGGTATATGGTGAAGAATGGAGTTCTAGTATTGGACCTAACCGGTAATATGAACCTGAGATGTATGACTCGGGGGGAGTTCAAGTGTTCAAGATGCAAAGTAAGCATGCCTGAACTTGCAAGGATACTGACTGCCCAAACTACAAGAGATAGAAATTGTAGAAGTGTTGCAGGTTGACCGACAGGTGAGTAGTATTCACTAACACATCAACAATTGGTATCAGTCTTTTTGCAAACTGAGTTCCAATAGCATTGGACTTGCATACTCAACTAGTGTCAGTTGACGGTTATGTTCCCCACCTCAAGTGTTGTGACTTGAGAAGATGTAACAACCAATGATAAGATAACAAGTGGTATCAAAGGAAGTGTTACATCCAATGGAGACAAAAGGGAAAAAAAATTATCAGTGACCGGTACATACAAAGTGAAATAATATCTTGACAGTTCCCTTTGTCATTGTGTCAAAGGGGGAGAAGGAATTCTATAGTATGCCAAATACTGCATGTGTTGACATCAATGCCAAAGGGGGAGATTGTTGGCATTGTGTTGTCATTGATGTCAACCGGTATGGGATGACCACCGATAGTAGAGATGTATGTGAAACACTTCTATGAAGAAGTCTTATATATCCCCTTGTGTTGCAGAACACCGGTAATGGTAAGGAAGATGACCTCAAGAGTCACCAATACAACGGGTTAATGTCTGAATTGTGTGATGAGATAGAAAGGTGTTTTGAGTGGTTGTTTGTGATGAAGAGGCATAATGTTATCTGAATCACATCAACACTACAAGAGAAGGATGAATTGGTATGCTGTGAGGATGCAAAATAGTAGGACTCCCATCAGATGAAGTTGCAGTCATCATAAGAAGAAATGACTGATAGTGAATATGCTCACATCGGTTCTCATGTGTCTATTTAAAGATATGTTGCACAAATAGGGAACTCACATGAGTAGATGACAGGGTGTTACTCCACCAAGTAAGTGGGGCTTATCTCCTATATGCATTGAGTGCATTATAGTTTGGAGAGATAAGAGTGAAGAGGTAAAGGCAAGCACTTGAAGGATCACATCGGATCTACCGATGAATTGAAGGAATGCCCTAAGTGCTTAAGATCAAGGTTATGCACTAAACTAAAAAGAGAAGGCATGATTAAGATGCCAAGTACTGAGGAAGTGTGAAGTGTTTGTCACCTTGACAAACCGATAGAGGAAGAAACAACATCGATCAGGAAGAAAGCCTGAATAGATGTAAACATAGGAATCTGACCTCACTGAAAGAAGATAAGAGTCTTGTGAAGGTTGATGACATGGTGTTATCAAGAGTGGTAACTGGTATATGAGTCCATTGTTTATATAAGAAAGGTGTAGTTGGAGAAGATTTCCCATGTGTCGAAATGAGCATTCTTTGGATTTACCAGTTTGGAGACTAGTTTGAGAGTTCCATCCATAGTTCAAGATGAGAGCAGATATGATAAGGTAATTGGTAAAATGGTTGAGACTAGAAGGGTTAGCAAACTAGCAGAAGTAAGGAACTGGTAGGGTGGTTGGTCAATGATCCTACTTAGACCGATTTGAAGTGCCAAGCTGGTAGATAGTAGATATGGATGCCACATGGAGTCAACATGGCAAACCCATGTTTGGATAGATATAGACTATATATCGACAGGGTTGTTGCAGGGTTGGTCAACTTTAATGGAAATTCACCCAAATCACGGGACATGTTGCAGAGCTATTGTAGGGGTTTAAGGCTCGAGGTCGGGAAGACAACTATGAGTCAGCTAATAGAAATTGAGAAGATTGAGGCGATGAAGGAAACAACATGTCAGATCTTTCATGATTGACCGAGGGATTAGCTATGAGGGTAAAAAAAAAGTCGCCAGAAATGGAAGGCATGATCTAGGAGATGTGACTATGGTGGAGTTGTGCATTCAGATGTCAAAAAGATCAGATCATGCAAGATCTGATTGGATTTGGTTTGCCTTTAGGATGGTGAGGAAACCCAAACCATCTAGTTTTTGAATTGGTTTTTGGAGGGAAAACCAATCTATAAGTATATGACAGAAGAGGAAGAATGGTGCTGCTGCATAGAGAAATATTGTGTGATTGCAAGGTTGAAGACTTTTGCAAGCAAGTACAAATCAGCCAAGTGGTCAATGAGCATCTATGAAGAGAGTGGAAGTGAGAGATAACCGGGTTGAAACATTAAACCGATTGACGGGAAGAACCGGTAGTGTTCATACTGGCAGAGCATAAGTGAAGGAGGTTGAAGAGAGGTAAACTGATAGTGCTTATCAGCAGAGAAGCAGTAGGTGAACAGAAACAGAGAACTAAGTTGGTGAAGTAGAGAAGGTATCTCACTGATAGAACAAGATACATATAATGGTTGCAAGATTCACTTCTGACAAGATAGCCACTTATGTATTTGATATTTACATTGTGAACATTGAGTTGTAGCTCCTTGGGTTGGTGCCCTAAAGTCAGCAATTGGTGCTCCTTTGGGTTGTAGTCCATAAATCAGGTAGGGGTTGGTGCCCTAAACTTTGTAATTATGTTCTATTGTGAGGTTGGATTGGAGCAGTAGACTCCAGCAACATTGCTCGTCGGGGTTTTTCCCATGTTGGGTTTTCCTCCTATATGTTGGTGTTATGTGATGTCTCCTTGTGAGTGTATTTGCATTTAAGTTAGTTTTCTCCCTAACCGGTAAACATGCATTGATTTAAATCTAGGAACTGATATGTTCACCAAGGACTGCAAAAGAGGAAAGAGATTTGAGAACCACTGATTCACCCCCTCCCCCTCTCAGTGGTGCATTGTGTCTAACAATATCATATTGAGTTTTCTGAATTTGTGATACAAGATGGATTGTTATTTAAAGGAGGACAGTTGTGTATTCCTAATTGTTCCACAAGGTTAAATATCATTAGGGAGAAGAATTTTGGAGCTATGGAAGGTCATTTTGGCCTTGACAAGACCCTAGACCTTGTGAAGAGACACTATTATTGCCCTAAGTTGCAGACAGATGTATGGAAGTTTGTGGAGACATGTGTAATCTATCAAAAAGACAAGGGAAAATCCACCAATGCAGGCTTGTACCAACCCTTACCCATTCCTTCTAGGCCATGGGAGAGCATAAGTATGGATTTTGTGTTGGGTCTGCCTACGACAAGGAGGGGATTTGATAGTGTCTTTGTAGTGGTGGATAGGTTTAGTAAAATGGCTCATTTCTTGCCATGTAAGACTTCTTGTGATGCCTCATATGTTGCAAACCTATTCTTCAAAGAAATAGTTCAGATACATGGATTGCCTCTAAACATTGTTTCAGATAGAGATGTGAAGTTTATAGGTCACTTTTGGAGGACCCTTTGGAAGAAGTTGGGAACTAACCTAGCTTTCTCATCAGCCTATCATCCTCAAATGAATGGGCAAACTGAAGTTGTCAATAGGTCATTGGGAAACCTATTAAGGTGTTTGACAAGGCAACATGGAGAAAAATGGGACAATATACTATCACAGGTAGAGTTCTCATACAATGACACTATAAATAGGAGCACAGGGAAGTCTCCTTTCCAAATTGTGTATGGCATCCACCCAAGGGGAGTATTGGAGTTAAGGGATTTTCCCAAGAAAGAGCCCATTAGTGCAGATGGTGAAGCTTTTGCATCAGCCATCAAGGAGGTACATGACCAAGTGAAATCTCATCTCCAATAATCTATAGAGAAGTACAAAGCCCATGCTGATAAGAAAAAGAGGGATGTGCAGTTTAGTGTTGGGGATTTGGTATGGGTACATTTGAAGAAGGAGAGACTCCCAAAGGGTAAGCACACAAAACTCATGTAGAGGAAGATTGGACAATGTCACATTTTGAAGAAATATGGACAAAATGCCTATGAAATCCAACTTCCTCTTGATATTGGATTATCACCCATTTTTAATGTGTGTGATCTTACACTTTTCAAAGGTAGTGACAATGAAGTGGAGGAACCAATACAATTTGTAGCAGACAATGACATTCCAAGGCATGAATCGCCTAAGTTGAGAAAAGTGTTAGAAACTAAAGTCACAAAGAAGACAAGGGAAAAGGAGTACATTGAGTACTTGATGTTTTGGCAAGACAAATCAGACTCTAAGGCAGTTAGGATAATAGATAAATAAATTTCCAACCATGGTGCAGACTTACAAACTCTGATCTGAAGTGGGATTGAGATCTCTTCTTCTAGGGAGTATGGTGAAAGTGCACCTCATCAACAAGAAAATCATGGCTCTGAGGATGAATATTAGGACCCTGATAGTTGTCTTAGTGTGTCTTGTGTTTATGCAAGTTTGTTTCCTATATTCAATAAACCCCACCATGTGAACCCATGTCACCAATTAGGCAATTTGATAAGCCAATTGGGACAATATGGTCAATAAGGGGTAGTAGAAGGTTTAGTTTTGTGTTTGATAGGTTTTTGACATGTTTTAGGATTTTTTGGTTGATCCAAGTGTGTGGATCCCCACCTTAGAAAGTTTGACAATATTTTGTGCAAAATTGCAACTTTTGAAAGTGCAACTTTTGAGTACAAAAGTGCAACTTTTTAAAATGCTGTTGGGGGAAGCCTTTCAATGGATCCAACCTCCTCAAAATTTGGTTGGAAACCATTGTATAGTTGTATAAACCTTGTGGACATTATTCCCAGGTGGTTGGTGTTGTGGTTTGAAGTGGTGAAGCAAATAAACACTGAAATATTGAAGTTTTCCCAGAAATTATGAGTTTTACGGTGATTGTATATATTTGTACGGATTGAATTGAGTCACACAATTCATGGAGTAGATGGAAGAATGAACTATATTTTATTTTGTGGTGGTCGAAGACCTTGATTGTGTCTGTGTAGTGAGAACCCTCCATTTTTCTGAATGTAACCCAGAAAGTAAGGGTTTGGCTAGGGTTTTACTTGAAAATGGCCATATCTTGCATCTCCTTCCTCTAGAAGTTAATTCCTTTGGTGGAGTGATATATTGGTCAATTTAAATTAAGTTTTTCATGGGGTTTTGTAGGGAAGATTTGGTTGTGAGGAGAAAGAAGCAAAGCTAGGTAGGCATCTCTATGTGACTACCTTAGGCAAATTTAGGACAATCATCACAAAACATTATAGTGGTGGATTCTAGGCATGCAACCCTGGAATTAGATGTTAATCACCATCCCCCACATTCTTATTAAGTTGGTTTTGCATTTGGGATACCGTTAATGGGTGTTTCTTTGTAAACTAGGCCTAATTACCCTAATTAGGTCTCTTGGCCTCTAAAGGGTTCAGGCCCTGATAGTGGAGATCTGAGAAAACCATTTTGGGGATAGGTGTAACTCCCAAAAGGGTATCTGGAATAGTAAATTTTTTGTATGAGTGTGTGGAACATTTTGGAGTTAAGACCAATTTTATCGCTAAATAGGGCTACTATCCAAGGGGGTAGGTTTCCAAAGGGAGTATAAGGATTTGAAGATAAAACCCTAAACCAATACTTGGAATAGTCCTTAGTAGGCATTAATGGACCAATTCCAAAGCCCCTAAGAGCAGGAGTCACCGGTGAGGCATGCTAGAAAATTTGAAGCCATTTACTCATCTTGAGTATTAGGGAGTAGTTCAAAACCTTAAGATGTGGAGTCATAACCTAACCTTTTGGACTTGTCCTTAGGTCTAAGGAGGCCTCTGCATCAAAATGGATTAATATTTTCTTCATTACTTTGAGGATTGTGATGGCTTGATGTAGGATCCTCATTTTAATTTAAGTTTCCTCTTTCCCTACTAGGGAAAATTTTAAACCCTACAAATGTCATTTCTGATGTTTTATCTTTCTTTGTATTTGGTCTTTTCTTAGGACTCAATTCAATATGGTTATCTTGTGTATTGTGCAAAGATCTTCGTCCCCACATAAAATCTAATGACAAGTACCGAGGGTTCTTCCTTACCCTCTTGCAAGACAGAGCATTAATCATGAACTAAAAGTAGAGCCACCACCCCCTTTGGAGGAAAACCTTATATCAGTTGGTTTGAGTTCCTTTCCCAATAGTGTCTAAAATTTATTCACCAAAGATTTTGAAAAACTTCTTTTAGCAACTCCCCAATAGAGTCACCAATCTGTTGGTTCCCAAAACCAAAGATTGGAAATCAAAGAGTTTTGCCACTTCTCTTAATGACTTCCAAATCAGTTTTGGCCAACAAACGGGAATGAAGATAAATCAAATTTTGATGCACTTCAGGCTTTGCTAAACCAAGGTAGGTGAACCTATGCCTGAAACCTAAACTGCAGGTTAAAGACTTTTCTATGGCGAATTTAAGAAATTTAATGACTTAAAGATGGCAATTGTTCTTGAACCCAATCTTATTATCTGAAAAATTGTAACTTCTTACTTGTAAATGAATATTTATAAATTAGTGATTGTATGAATTAGAAATATGTTTCCTTGATGAAGCTTGCTCTGAAAATACTTGATTGAAATATATAAAATCAATAAAAGACTAGTGCCTTCCTGGTTTCATATCATTTCAAATGAAAAATCCTACGTTTAACCTTAGAGATAGTTTTAATAACTCGTTAATGAAAAAAGACCACCATCTCAAAGGCTTCTATATGAACTATAATTAAAATGTAATATCCAGTTAGTCTTACTAAATTTAACTTTACTTTTAAAGACCAATAAGACAATTCGAAGTTTGCCAACCAATCCTGCAAACTGATGTTCAAACTGAAAATCAATCTTAATTACAATAACATAAGACTGCACAATGAAACAATCTATGTAATAGATTTATCTGAGGAATGGACCAATCAATTTGAAAAGATAGATACCATCATGAACAAAAAACACTTGAACCTTTATATTTAAAATATGATACTTAAACCAGTTGATTTTAGTGTATATCATCCATCAACTTGATACTTCTAGACTGTTAGGATTCCCAAAGATACTGAGAGGTGGGGGGGGGGGGGGGGGGGGGTGAATCAGTATCTTGTTGGTTAACATATTTTCAGACCTTATTAAATAAATTGCATTCCAAAATAGTGTGCCAGTAAACAAGAATTAATGCAGTAAATATGAACACTAAACACAACATAGAAAGCACACCATAACACAAGTTTTTTAACAAGGAAACCTGATGTGGGAAAAAAATCGGTGGGATTTTTGACCCACAATATTCACTCATTGGCCAATGAATGGATATTACTTACAATAGGGGCCTGCATATGCAAGAAGGCCAACTGCCTAAAGCTCACTGCTTAATTACAAAAGGAAGTCTCACTGACTTACAAAATGGATTATGCAAATCCAATATAATGTAGTGCTTTAGTTTAGCATCTTCTATGCCAGGTTCAGTACCGGTTTAAGCTCATACAATAAACATAAACCTTACTCCAAAATCTCCCTTAATATTTGCATATTAATTATGCAATAATCTAACCATGTCCGCATCTTAAATGATCTACAAGATCTCATACTTATATATGAGTCTTATTACAATACGTCTTGTCGGCTTACAAAAAGATATTACAATTAAATACAAAATACAATAATCAAAATCCTATCGGCTGGGGTGTTGGTAATCATCTTTGCCATTGTTGGTAAACTATCTGACGGTGTAGAGTCTATCAGTGCTAGTGCCATAGGATTGCAAGGTTTCCATCAATGAAAATACCTTAAATCACATACAATTCTCATTTGAGTGTGCAATGCCAACATATCCCCCTTTGGCATTGATGACAACACCCATGAGAAAAATTCAAAAATGTATCCAAAATTTGAAGTCCAAAAATCTTACCAAAAACTGTCCAAAACTATGTGCTCCCCTTGAGTAGATGATCTCTTATGTCGATCATTTTTCTCATCTCTACCACTCCCCCTTTGACATTAATGACAACGGTTGTCAAAAATGTCAACTGAACCCTGTAACCGGTTGGTTACACCCTGAAATAGATCTACCAATGCAAAATTTAGGCTCTGAGTGAACCTTTCACTATCCTTCAATGTTTCTTTAGTCCTTTGAATTGTACCGGTGAGGATGTGCATTTTCTCTTCCAGTTTCTTTAGTCCTGGAACAAGTGCCTCTAAGATCTCTTTTCTCAAAGAGATGAGGTTGTCAAGTTTAGGACCAGGTCTGCTCTTTAGTGTTGAATTTTATTGTCTCTTTTTCTTTTTCAAATTTTTCAATTTTCTCCTCAAAACCTGCTATTTCCTGCTCTATAACCGATATGGGTTCTGATGAACCGATGAGATTGTTAGCTATATGATTTATTTATTTCTGCACATTACTGATCTTCTTGTCAATATCCACTATCAAAATATCAGTCTTGCATGTGTCTCTGTACAACTCCTTAAATTCCATTATTGTTTTTCTCAGTGGCGGTAGGAGTGTGTCAATATGTCCCATGCACTTCTTTATTGTCTCATCAAAGAATTTCTCTTTTTCCTTATTCGGTTTCTCTCTAAATGTCTCCTCATTTATCTGTTCAACTGTCAATATGTTACTAGTGATATACTTTAGACAATTTGTCTAATTGACTTAAAGAATCTTTATTTTCCAAATTGCACTTGGGTGCAATCAATTTTAGAATAGGGATGGTATCATCAATAGCCTTATATGCTAGTGCATTACAATCTGTGATTTTCTTAATTGAATCCAATAATACCTCTCTTACATTAGTTGGTTTGAATTCTATCATGGAAGAGCTAGATGATTGTCCAACTACCTTAATAATCTGCATTCCGTTGGTGGGAGTAACCTCTTTGCTTATGTTGACCTCTGATAGGTCAGTTTGTTTTTGCATCTCAACTAGCAAAGGCTTGGGTTTCTTAGCTATTGCTGGTGGCACTATCTCAGTTTGAACCTATACCTCAACATTTTTCTCTTCCCGTTTCTCAGTGTGTACCTCAGTTTGTTTCTCTGTGCTTTCTACTGCCGGTTTCTCTAATGTTGTCTCAGTATTCACTATCGGTTTCTCAGTATGCACCTCTGTACTGTCCACTACCAGTATCTCAACTGGTTTCTTTGTATTATCATCTGGTTTCTCTAACTCAATGGGTTTTTCAATGTGTGCACCAGTGGTATCAGTCACTATTCTAGAAGCCAGGGGATCAACTGATTTTTTAGTTTGTCTCAACCCCAATTTCAACATTTTCAACTGTATGCTCTACATATGTTTCCACTACAATATTCTTAGCCAGTGGCTCAGTAGCCACATCTTTCTTTTCACCAGTGGTTTCCTTATCAACCACAATATTTACCTCTTGTGTATCAAAATTCATAGTATATAAAACTTTTGAATCAGGATCAATGTCCTCATGTGTTGATTCCAACTCAACATTATCAGTTACTGGTGGTGTATCAATAGCCTCAATTGGTGGAGTATTGAAAGGAGGTGGGGTCAAGTTGTATGTCACTTTTATGTTGGGTAGTCCACCTGTTGTTCACCAAAAGTGATAACCCAAGACACCTATAAATCTATCTATGAGATAGCCAATCTTAATCAATGAAACACCTCAGGGCTTGGACAACATAACATAGGATCCTAATGATCCTCCTACACTTCAAGTTCTTCTAGACCTAGGGGGGAACACCCTTTTGATGCATTGAATACAACAATCACAAACATAAGACTGCATCAACAATGAGCAGACAAACCATTCCACAAGCTCACCAAATTAGGTAACATGTACAGATGGGCTGGATCTTATACAAATAATAGGTGAAATAGAGCTTTGGAAGGATAGAACATTAACCCCTAAAAATAAAGGGAAATAGATTTATCTTTTAAAATGTATATTTGAGACCATTCCCAAATCTGTCAAAGACTAGTGCCTTGATCATTGGGCAGCAGAGTCACTCACAGAACTACAAATATAAATCATAGATGCAAGTTTGTTTTCCCAAACAATATATTCATGCATCAATACCTTATATTAATGCACTATTTGATTCATTCACAAATTCATTAGATCTGGATACACATTTCATTATTTATGACTGACTATAGAATTTAAACTCTTCATTGAAGAATGCCTCCAAACAATCATACAATCTCCTTGAGATGACAAATTATAAGCCTCCTTGAGGATTCAATTCATAACAATTAAATGCATACACAAAGACAATATCATGGGAAATTTACTCATGCCTGACACAAGTAAGACCTACAACTAGAAAACAATCTGTCATCCTGCAATGTAGCCTCTATACCCTGAATAGATCCATAGAACTTTACAAGTTTGGGTCAAGAATTTCAGAAAATGAAAGCCATGAAAACTGGAGCACTTCCTTACAGAATTTTGGAACCCTTACAACTGAGAAGAATTTGGAATAAGAAGGAGAGGGAAGAGAATCAAATCTACAACTGAAAATTGCCAAGTGTCTCCCATCTAACTGAATTTTGTTCCCGTGGAAACTGCCTCCAAAATATCCCACATTTGTCAAAATTAACCTCATAATCAGATTCCTCACTCCGAGAGCTTTCCGGCGATATATAATACTTTATATTTTCGCCAAAATTTAGACCCTGAGCGAATTAATTTCCATTTGTGCTCAGTCATTTAAATATTTCGAATTTTAATATAGTCAGAACTATATCATTTATTCATTTTAATTTTGATTTTTTGCCTCCATTTGTGCTCTGACGCCTTGCCACATGGCGGCCTCTGATTGGTCGATGGGGTTGACCGGATGCCACCTGGGATGACACCTCATCTTTTGCCACCTGTCGGCCACGTCACCGCCACTGGGCTGCTTGTTTGTACGCCACTTCATCGCCATGTCATCTTCAGAACTGACATGACCATCTATCACGACACGTGGACGGCTCTTGTTCACTTTTGCTATTTCGCAGGGTGTAACTCGCGTGCATCTTCCTTTCGCGAAATAGCGCGCACTGTTGATCCATCTCGAACTTGCTCACTCGTTAAGCCGGCCTTCCTCTGCAAAATTTTGTCTGTCTGCCTTGGGAAGCATGCCTACATGGGGTCCACCTAGTCACCATCCAATCAACTCCTCCATTGCCTCGAGATCCATGCTCATGCGTGGGCCCACCTTGGGCACCATCGAGCACCATCCATTAAAAGCCTTTATGGCTTAGACATATTACTATTGTGCGTTTTTGGTTATAAATACCAAAAAATACCACTTCCTAGCCAATGTGGGATAAAGTGATTTGCCTGTAGCTGCACTTTTGGAGCTCTTTTCTGAGATTTTCATGGCGATTTCTTGCTCACTTGCCACATTTGAGGAAAGGAGGACTGCCTTTGCTTTGAGACATGTTCCAATGCCTAGCACATAGAGGATCCACCACGCACAGGGAAGACTTGGCAATTTGTTTGTTTGAAACATTTTTTAATGCTGCCATTTGTATTTGCTGAGTGTTGTTTGCTTCTCCTTGGAATTTGTTGCTGCTGACTTCCACAATCTCCATGCCTTCTTCAAACTCCATCTACATAGAAGCTTCAACCAACACCACATCCAGCAAGGAAAGGCAACGTGGGGGAGGAGGAAATGCTGGTCTGTATTTTAACATTGTTTTAAAAACTTTGCCTTCTAATTACCACACAAGGAGAAAAGATGCCAATGGTTTCGATGCATTTGCTAGAAAGTCTTTATTGTTTGCCTCCTTACCATACCACATAGAATCCTAGAGTGCCCAATGGCATTTGTTATTTCAAGTTTTTTGTTGCTGTAGCTTCACATGGGGAAAGAGGTCTGCTGTTTGCATTGGTTGGAGTTTATAAAGTCTTCTCTTTGTCAAACTTCAAGCATGGAGGATGTTGGCAAAGTCATGAAATTTGGCTTACACCTTCCACATTACATTTGGTTGAAAGGTTTAATGGCTTTTCACATGCCAATGCATTTAATTTGAAAGTTTAAATGGTCTTCTCACACCATGGCTGCCAAGTGCATTCACATTTTTTAATGCTCTTCTTTGTCGCTGAAGGAGGATTTGGCTCCAAACTTGCCAATTTTAAATTGCTTGAAGTTCATAATAACATCTTGAACTCTTATGACATGCCTCGTGATTATAATCCATATTTAGATATTCTGAAAATCTCTTAGTGAACAAAGTTGCCAATAAACTAATACGACACAGGCATGAGCCAGGTCGGGCCCCAAAGTGGGTCCGACTAAAAAAAATTTTGTTTTCATGCAACTGACCCCTGGAATGCTTCACGGACCTCAAACATACCTCCGGAAATGATCAGCATCGTTTTCGAATCATTAATCCGTATTTTACAACCTTCAGGCAATTATGCCACAATTTTCGCATTTAATCGCGAAGACGTAATTTTCAAACCTGTCAAAACATCTTTCTGGAGCTCGCCATCTGACAGGCATGTACTTTGATATACAAGGATGACATCTACCAAATGGTTTCTCAAGACAAGTCCTGAGCGAAGAGATATTAATTTCCGAAAACGGCCAACTGGCTTTGTCGACATTGCGGACCTGATGAAGTCAATGTTCTGGCAACACATGATGCCTTTCTCAAAAATATCAAACGACCTCCGTGGGTCCTCAAATTTGAAACATAGGTACCTTAAAGTACATATTAAATCTTTGAATTCTCAATTCAATCACCAGACTGACAGGATGCAAACGATGCGCTCACCAAAATGGCTACATTAACTGATATAACACTGGAGTGCGGATAACTGAATTTGATGGCAAAATGAGCTCTTTTGAAAACCGATCAAACGGATTGGTAGAGCCTTGAAATTTGAAACGTAGCTCACCATTTATACCAACATTATCCTGGAACAAACATTCTGACATGACGCTCACCAGGACATTTTTACACTTGTGCAAACATCACAAACTACAAACGGATTGAGCTTTGAAAACTGAGCAAACGGATTCATAAGGACTTGAAATTTTGCATGTTGACTCACATTTATGCATAAAATTCAATCCATTTTGAAATTATTCATGATAATAAACATGGAAAAAGATATAAACACCCAAAGTATGCTACTTAATAAAATTTGCACTTGTGCCTAGAATGCACTTTCAGCTCACCCCTCGAAATGGGTACCTAGTAAACTTATCCAAACTAAATTCTGAAAGTTTCACATCACTGCATAGGCCAAATGAAAGGTGTGGGACATGAATCCCGAGCCTTACCCTCTGAAAATCAACCAGCTCCATTTTACCCCCTTGCTAACTAGGCCATTCAAACTGACTTATTTTAATCATTTGGAAATGCAAGGCAAAATTTTGAAATGGGCCTATAAACTTGACTTGGTTTTAAATAATCCCAACACCACCTACCTTGCCTTTACCTTTATCCTTATCCTTATCCTTTTGATATAGCTTAAAAGTTTTAGGTCGTTTGAGCTCTTCTTTCTTTTCTTTCTCCACAAAGAAGATATCCCATTTATCCATTGTCTCTTCAAAGATTTCATTCACTCTTCCAGCCATTAAACCTACATGTCGGTGACCACTAGAAAATAATGTCCTATTTGCCTCACTTATTAATTCATCAATTTCATCTGTTGATTTAACTAGATGAACTACAAGCAATTTTTCTATCTTTATTTTCTTGTCGAATTCCATAATAGCTAGTCTATTTGCATCAAGTCTCCTATACAAGTCACTCGGTAAATCATCTACAATTTCTATCAAAAATTTCTTGTAAATGTCTAAGTGTAAAATGATACTATTTTCTATGCTTTCTTTTTCTTCATTAGTAAAAGTATCATACAATTTACTGACATTAGACAAGTTTCCTTCATCTGTTATTTCATTTAAAAGATTATCTAAAGGAGGAATAACCTGTCTTTCCTTCTTCTTCCTTGGTGTCATTTTCTTTGCTAGGGGCCTTACTGCCTGTTGTTTCCTTCTTGTTCTCTTTGGTGTAGGAGAGGGTGCCGGTGAAGGTTTTCTTTTCCTTTCTACTCTCATAAATTCAGTTGGGATTTCACTGTCAGATGAAGTTCCAACTAGTGAGAGGTGAGCTTCCGGCTGTAACCCTTCCAAGTCACTTTCCTTAATATTGGTGATATTCAATATATTTTCCTTGATCTCTTTCACCCGTTATGATGCTTTTATGATAGTTTTCTCTCTTTTCTTCCTTTGTTTGAGTGTTTGTACTTTGCTTTCAATTGTTTTAGCACTACCAAATATTTTCTCTTTAGGTTCTTTAGGGGCTTCAAGTAGGGCTTTTAACCACTTCAACAATAGTAGGATTTGCAATGAATTTAGGTGCAAAGGAGGAATCCATTTGATAAATACCTTAATCTGCATTTAGGTTTGGATGCTTGAAAGATTTTTCTTCACTTCTCATTGTGGATGCCTTCACTCGGGTTTTTCGCGCTCTAGGAAATTTGAATGCTTGATGAGTGAAAAAGAGTGAAAAACAATTTCTTTATAATGTCATTTCCTTCAACTACCACAATAAATGTCTGTCGGTTAAGTAAAACTTTAACTCATCTGCCAGTAAAGAAGCAATTAATCTTCTTACCATCAACTGAGGGTAAACTAGTATGATTTTCAATTAGTTGCCATACCCCAAAAAGGTTTCTTTTCAATTAGATAAAGAATCTCCTGTCGATGGAGTGATACTTTTTTCTACTGGTGAAGGAATAGTCTCATCAACATTTTGATCTCTCTTTCTAATCCATTGTTTTGAAAATTCTTGCTTTACCTCTTCAAACTTCTCTTTACCTTTTAAGTTGGGTCCTTTATTATTTGTCGGTGATGTCTTACTTCTACAAAATTTTGCAATATGTCCAATCTTGTTACAAGCATAACAAGTCACATTGTTTTTTTGAATAGCTTTTTAATATCCTATGCCAGTATGTGTTCTGCATTGATTACATAAGTGTCCAAATATTCCACAAACATAACATCTTACATTAATTTTGCAGTTTTCTAAGTTATGACCAATTTTGTTGCATTTTGAACATTGACTGGTGGGTGCATTAATGTTCATATAGTTTCTAGATCTACACTGATTTGTTCTATGACCATGCTTGTTATTGTCATGCTCTGTGAAGTGTACTTGTATCTGCAAACACAATGCACTCAATAAATCATTACAAGCATGGTTAGAAGATTTAAATCAAAGAAAGACAAAACCATAGCTAATAGACTTATTGCCTCCTAGTAAATGTGAGTATGAAAAATGCTCTCAGATCTGATTATGCATATTCCAGTGACTTGACTACACTTAGATGGAGGATTTGAATGATGCAAATGCATGATCTAGCAATAATAGGATGATTAAGCTACATGAATGATTGATCTAGCATGATTAAGCTAAGATTTAAGCTAAAATTGAGCATGATAACATTGCTAAAGATGATAAGCTATAAGCTAGATGCCTATAGTAACAATGCAAATGATGAATCAAAATGATATGAATTGGGACATGAAATTGGGACCCTTTGAGCTCCAAAATGAGGTCTACATGAAATTGGGACCCTTTGAGCTCCAAAATGAGGTCTATTTATAGGATTTTCCAAGGCTAGGGGTGATGTGGCAAGAATCAACAGTCAAGTTTTATCTGAAGATATCAATGGTTAAATTGGAGGAGGATGGCAAAGGGGGTTGGATTAAAGAGAACATCTGTCATCTCTATGGTGACAAGTGTCAAGAGGCTTCTAGAAGAAGTTAGATGAAAGGGAACACTTAGTGACAAGTGTCACAAAGGTTCTAGAAGATGTTGGATGAAAGGGGACATGGTGGTAGGTAGAATGGGTTAGATATAGGAATGGTTAAGTTTAGGAGTGGTAGAAGTTAGGAGAATTTAAATTTAAAAATTCAACTAATATGAAAAGGATAATTAATCTCAACAACTCATGATTGATTTGTTTTAACTAATTAGGGGATCAGAAGAAATGATTTTGGATGAGGGAATTAATTAATTTGAATTAATTAATTAAAGGGGTGAAATGAACCTATTAAATAAATCCTTAGATTTATTAATAAGTAGATGAAAGAGAGATTTAATCAAATTTTTTAGTGAATTTAATTAAATTGGGAAGGGAGATTAATTAAATAATTGCTTATTTAATTAATTATCTTTAGCCCATTTTTAGGTGTATACAGTTACAGTTAAAGCATTTCCCATTAAATTTGTAGGCACTAGGTTGTCTTGCCGGTTTAATGTGATCATGATTGTTTGCAGTACCAGAGCTTTCACCAACTTCAAAGCCAAGACCATTAGTGTCTCCATTAGGATTCTGATTTTTTAGCATATCATCAAGTTCTTTTGAACTTTTCTTAAATTTCTCTTTGTGTTGATTTGCAGTGGCCAACTCATTTTCCAAGAAATTCTTTTGTCTCATGAGTTCAGTTTTATCATGTTCCAAGTGAATCAGATCTATCTTTAACATGTCATTTTCATGACTGAGTCTTAGATTTTCAGTTCCAGCATCATTGATTCTCCTAGACAAGTCATCTTCATTCCTCTTTCTGTCTTCAATGTCTTTACAAAATCTCATAGTCATATCTTGCATCTCATTCCTCAAGGTGATGTTTTCTTGCTTCATCTTGCTTACAAGATCATTAAGAGTTTCCTTTTCATCATCATCATTCTGTATCTTCTCATGAAGTTATCTTGTTTTGTTTCTAGCAATAGTAAGATTCTCTTGAAGTCCTTGAATGATTTCCTGTGCTGGCTTCAGATCATCTTCAAGTTTGATATTCTTTAACTTTTCTACATCATAATCTGCAAGAGTTGTTTCCAATTGCTTTCTCAAGTTATCCATCTGTACCAATGTCAGAATCTCCCTCAAGATGTTAGGCTTTTGAAAAAGGAGGACCAGGCTCTGATACCAATTGTTAGGATTCCCAAAGATACTGAGAGGGGGGTGTGAATCAGTATCTTGTCGGTTAATAGATTTTTTGACCTTATTAAATAAATTGCATTCCAAAACAGTGTGTCAGTAAACAAGAATTATTGTAGTAAATATAAACAATAAACACAACATAGAAAACACACCATAACACAATATTTTTAACGAGGAAACCCGATGTGGGAAAAAACCTCGGTGGGATTTGTGACCCACAATATTCACTCACTGGCCAATGAATGGATATTACTTACAATAGGGGCTTGCACATGCAGGAAGGCCAACCGCCTAAAGTTCACTGCTTAATTACAAAAGGAAGTCCCATTGACTTACAAAATGTATTTTACAAATCCAGTATAATGTACTGCTTTAGTTCAACATCTTCTATGCCAGGTTCAGTACTGGTTTAAGCTCATATAATAACCATAAACCTTACTCCAAAATCTGCCTTAATATTTGCATATTACTTCTGCAATAATCTAACCATGTCCGCATCTTCAATGATCTACAAGATCTCATACTTATATATGAGTCTTATTACAATACGCCTTGTTGGCTTACAAAAAGATATTACAATTAAATACAAAATATAATAATTAAAATCATGTCGATTGGGGTGCCTGTAATCATCTTTGCCACTGTCGATAAACTATTCGTCAGTGTAGAGCCTGTCGGAGCCGGTGCCATAGGATTGCAAGGTTGCCATCAATGACAATACCTTCAATCACCTAAAAATCTCATTGGAGTGTGCAATGCCAACACAGACAACGAGTTCATAAGAAATGCATAAAAGATTGTCTTGATATAAAACTATAAACTTGTGTTATATGTTTTTCCTAAAATATCTTCTATATATAGATGAGGATTCAATTTCAAAATTAAAGGGCATACCCTTTCATTAAAACTAAAATTAACAAAAACAAACTAGAAACTAACTACCTAAAAACCACACTAACAATATGAACAAACTAACAGACTATAAGATGCAAATTTACATCTTTGAACACCCTTTTGATATTTATGGTTGATCTCCAAGCATTTGACCACACTTCTAAATATGAATCAAGTATCCCTCTGATTTGTAGGTATCCACATCATAGATGATATCTCTTACCACAATCTCTAGAATGACAAAGTTTTCCATATGCTCGATCGTCTTTGTCATGTCAAGTCCATCAGATCGGGAAATGTTAAGAGAGGGACTGAGAAGACTTTGTCATTCCATAATCCATTTATCCTTATCCTTAATCTATCCATTCTGATCATCGACCTCTGGAAAACCATGTTGTACTATTTCCTTACATTCATCAAATTCATTTTGCAGTTTTGTGTCAAAGTCTTCATATTTTCTTAACAACCTTTGTATTCCTTCAATAGCTTTGGCATTTGCATTGACCATTGTCTTATCATGCAAATAAGTTCCTAATCTGTTATAAATCTTATTGTGAGATACCGCATTATCCATATTCTTCTGATAAACAACCCAAAAATCTTCAAGGAAACCCTGCAACTTTTCAAATCTCCTAGTCAGTATAACAGAGGTTGAATCAGCCCTCACACTCTACATTTGCCTTTTTAACCTTTTGTTTTCCAATTGTACTTCTTCACATTTCTTTTTCCATTGAGACTCATCATGGATCTATGGCACAGGCTATCCTCTTCTTTTTAGCAATTCTTCATATAGGCCCTTGTACTGATCTCTTTCTTTGATCACCTTGACTAATTGTGCTTTATTTAATTTTAAAATATCAATTCCCATGTCAGTAGTAACAATGGGATCCACTTCACCAACTTTTAATTTCATCATATGACCAAAAGCTTTATCAACATCAATGATCTTCGGTCTCTTATTTGGAGGGTAAAGATCCTACAAAAGAAGATCATCTTCACCCTGGTCAAATCTGGAGCCAATATACACATCATTCAATATCCAATTTAAATTCCTTATTCTTAGAATGTAACATGCTATCAAAAATAAATGATACACTTGTGAGGCCCTACCCCAACCCATCCTAGCATTTCAGTGATTTTCATGTTGGAACTATTATGGATGCTATATTTTAATGCATTATGGATATAGAACTTTATATGATCCGAGGAATTGGATAACATTGGTATATTGATGTTTCATTTCTATGCATTATGGGTATAGAATTTTATACTATTCTAGAATAGGATAACTTTGAGATGATGTATGTCATTATTTGATTTGTAGGACTTTATTATGATGCTAGAAATATGATTGTATATCTTATGAATGAATTAAATTTATGAGGATTATGATAAATTGCTTATGTGAATTGCTTTGATATATGGTAAGTTGTATTGTATGATGTCAATTGTATGCAGAGTGATTGATCTATATTCTTATTTATGTGGTTTAATATTAAATGAGACTATTGGAAATTACTAATGTGTAATTGAGATGCATAGGAAATTATCCATGTGACCATGGAAACATTATGGAGAATCAAGCCTAGGCCTATGTACGTTCGTAAAACTAGGGGTTGTCTATTTGGAGAGACAACACCCCGTATGTATCGTATTTTATTCGTAAACGTAAAATATTTGCATGAGTGTAAATTGTATTTAATAAATTGTTTAAATCATTGAAGGGACAATTTCCATGTGTGTATTTGTGATGTGGAATTATTTTGTACTGTCACTTGACACACATGTTGTATGTTGTGTTGGCAATTGTCATGTCACCTTTTTGAGAGATTTACTTTTTGTTTAATTGATATATTTCCAAATTATCCTTGTAGGTTCCAAGAAATCTAGGATAGTGATTCATAAGGAGGGTCAACTTAGAGTTGATCCATAGGTTAACTTTAGGTGGACTTTCAAAGGGTTAAATCAACTCCTAGAGTCATTTTTGGGGCATTTTTATTGGGCCTCATGAGGTACCTATGGGTGAGGGCAAAATTTGGCCATTTGTATTTCCCCTAGGGCTTGTTTAACCACACAAAAAAGTGGGTTTTCCTAGATGGTCGAATTTCATCTTTAGGAGTGCCATCCTTGGTTAGATAACCTTTTTGGTAGGTGTTATTCCTCTTCCCCATTTCATTCCTCTTCTTAAGGTGCCTTGGTTAGGGAGTGTGTAAGACCTAGGGAAGACCAACCAATGGGAGTCTCTCACTCTATCCAATAGGTTGGAAGGAGTGATAGAATCCTTCCTAGGCTAGAGATTGAGGCTTAGTGATTTAATCACCCACTCTCCATCTTTGGAGATTTTGGACAATTTTGGAAGAAAAACCAGTTTGAGAATAGGAATTTTGGCTAAGTGTTGCAGAAAAGATTTGTGGAATTGGGTTGCTCTTCTCCAAGCTATCCCTAAAATTCCCTTGGAAGATTCAAGGTAGGTGCATTTTCTTACTTGTATGTTAAAATATGTTTGTAGGAATGCTTGAATGTAAATATTGTATCTTTCCTTGTATTGTATTTGTGAAAGTTTTTATGTGATTCTTTTCCCATTTTGTTATGCATTTTATTGTGTCTTGGGAGTATCCAAGGCCATCTTACCCTTGGGAGGGCAAAATGGTCTTGGGGGTGGAAGGCGTTTGACAGCCTCAGAGTGAGAGGCTCTCATCATGAGAGTGATCTCAAGGGTTTTTCCATGTGACCCTTGCTGCATAGTTTTGTTTATGCAATCGGGGGTCATAAGGAGAGAAAATATGGCATGTATGCCTTGGGGGTCATAAGGATGTGGGGTTAAGATGATTTTTGTTGTGTTCTTGGATGCCATGAGTTGGCTATGATTTACTATCTAGCAGTTCTCCTCAAAGGTACTTGGTCCACTTCCACCCTTGTAAAACATCACATTATGTGATGAAGTTTAAGCTTTGGAATGGGAATGTGTTTATTGAGTTTTTCCCCTTGCTTGTTTGTATTTGCTTGAGTGTAACCCATCTAAGACTTGGTTCTCCAAGCTCGGGGTGGCTTCTAGTAAGCCTAGGCTGGGAGGTGAGCACCCCATGGTCACAGCCTTAAATTTTGAATGCAGGTTACTTGGAAAAGAAAGCTAGAAGTTGCAGATTTTACTTTTGATGCAGAAAGAAAAAAAAAATGTAATATTATTTTGTTGAAAAGAAAAGAAGGAAAGGAAGGAGTTTTAACTGTTGTAATGATATTGTAATGATTTAGAAATCTATAATATTGACTATGCCTTAAGATGTATTTTATGGGTGTAAGGATCATTTAAAATGAATTAAATAAAAAAGAAGGAATGCATTTGCTTAACTTTGTTTGTATAAAGTGAAAAGGAAAGGAAATGTGTGGTGTTGTTGTCTATTATTTAAATCTGTATTTTATTTAAATCTGTCATGTAACTAGATTTTGTCATCTATTATCTCTATAATTTATATTAAGAAAACAAAAGAGATGCAGAAAGAGAAATGGGAATGTGATAAGTGTATTTTCTTTTCTGGAATATTCAAATGCTGCAGCAAATATATTTATTACTGATTTTTTTAATTTCCTATTTAAACATTGCAGAAATTAATCTAGGAAAAAAATTAATCTAAAGTTAGTATTGATATTATCTATTTTTTAGGCATTTTAGGAAAGAAAATGAAAATACCTATGTAGCCTTAGAAAATGAGAGAAAAATTTCTTTACTATGCTAAGTTTTTTTTAAAAATGGTTAGTTTAAATGCCTGATATTATGAATAACTGAGAATATAAGTTAATATGTTCATGTGGAAATAAATCATTTCAAGAAAAGGAAACTATATCTACCTAAATGATGCCTGTACATTTTTAACACTCCTGCATGTTAATGTCTAAATTTCTTATAAGGAAAAGAGACAAAAAAAAAAAGTATTATAACCCTAAGAGACTAATATATATATATATATATATATATATATATATATATATATATATATATATATATATATATATATATATATATATATATATATATATATATATATATATATATTTAAATATACACATAAATCTAAATATAAATATATGTTTAAATCTGTTTATATAACTCTATATATATATGTATATTTATTTATATTTTAAAAGAAAAAAATAAAACAAAAAAAAAGGGAGAGTACTTTCCTAAAGGCCGAACCACTGTGTGTTAACACAGTGGATGACACATGGGCTAGACCACTGTGTTTACACACAGTGGACGACGCGGGAAGTGCCACCACTGTGTTTACACATAGTGGACGACACCGACTGCCACTGTGGGTGCCCATAGTGGGTGGCACCGACCGTCATTGTGGGTAGTCACAGTGGCGTCTGGGGAGCCCCGCACTGCGAGCCCGGACCTCCGCCTTGCCCCTCCATTTGGCCGTCACCTTGCCTCCTTTCAGTTGCCGCCTCCATGGCCGTTGCCTCATGACCACCGAACCGTGCACACACATAGTATACACCCACACACTCAAAAATATATATATAATAAACCCTAACCCCATTTCACGTTAGGGTAAAAACAATTAAGAAAAAAAAAAGAGAATACTTGATGCTAAAAATGCAACCCTAACCCAATTTTGGGTTAGGGTTAGCATTTAAATAACAAAGGCATATTAGAAATGCAACCATAGCCCATATTCGGGTTAGGATTTGGATATAAAAATATGAGAGGGAATTTGAATTATAGTTTTTTAAATTATAACTTTTTAGGGTTTATTTATAAGTTGCAATATAGTATTTAATGGGTATAGTTGGCTCATTTTATTAAAGAAATATATATGTATAAATAGGTATAAATTTAGAGTTGTAATCTTATTTTATATATATATATAAGAGGTTAAGTTGAAAACCTATTTAATTTTATTTTATTAATAAATATTAATGAACGCTTAAGTGATAATTAGACCCTTTTTACTTTTAGCTAAATTTTTAGATTGGGAGAATTAATTTTATATAGTTCTAATATCGCAATTATTGACATAATTTTATCAAGGATTATTAATAAGGATATTTCATAGATAATTTTTGTATTTAATTAAATGTGGACATCAATTTAAATTTAATTTGGGGGAAATTTGTAAATGAGAATTACCAATTATTTTATACGAATTTTTAACCTATGAGGCTGATTTTGGCCAGATTATTTAATCATCAAAATTTGAAGGTTTAGGGGAAATTAAACCTAGCTATAATATAAATTAGATTTATTTGGCAAATAACATTATTAATTTTGAAACCTTATTGGCTAAATATAAATCAGGAATTTTGTGTGCGCTCGATTAATTAAATTTTAGATTTAAGATATCTGCATCATTATTCAATTAGCTTGGAATAATTTAAATGCAATTTAGATATTTAATTTTCCCTCGACTTTAATTAGCAACAATTTAATTAGGTTAATTTAAGTTAACTAATTAAATTGCGAGGACCCTCTTAGGGAATAATTAGCCCTCATTAATTAATGTCGCTTTTATGAGTGAGTTAGTTAATCCAATGTTAGTGAACAATTCTACTTACATATTAGTTAAGACAAAACTCAATTGATTTCATTTTAATGTAGACTAGTTTGCGAGTTTAAGTTGTTCAAAAAAAAAATTGTTGTTTTGTTTTTGCCCAAAAGTTTGGGCACGACAGCACTCATATCCCATCCTGGAAAGATGATGATGTCTGCTTTACTAATAAGTTGTCTTCCCCTTTGAGGGGTTATAGTAGTTAATTCTAAATTAATTTCTTCCTTGAGTTTCCTCAATAGTTTTGATTCTTTTTGGGGGGTTAT
The DNA here is from genome assembly GCF_030272615.1 of Cryptomeria japonica. Classification (NCBI taxonomy): domain Eukaryota; kingdom Viridiplantae; phylum Streptophyta; class Pinopsida; order Cupressales; family Cupressaceae; genus Cryptomeria; species Cryptomeria japonica. Next base: position 419,643,324 of record NC_081406.1, on the reverse strand, counting down.
GCTTGGGATAGATTCCCTCAATTTTTTACCTTTGAAATTATATAAAAAAGGATTTAAATTCTTTTAACTTGATAAAAACATCATCAGACATAAAAGAAAAATTCTCATCATATCGTGCATCACTATGGATGTTCAACCTGGCAACAATTTGTTCTTGTAAGTCAGGTTCCTCTATTGTGTTCAGTACTTGATGCCTGGATACGATCTCAACATCTTCTGACTCACTTTCACTCTCCTCCTCTTCGGTTTCCATTTCTTGTAATATCTACTTCTTTTCTTGCAAATTTCTATTTAATTCATCAATGGTCATCTGGGCCTCTTCCTCCTCGATGTTCCTAAACATTTCTTCTTCTTCCAAGCAAATATGAAAATAAACTCCCAAATTCTGGCCCTTCTTACAACTGTGAATATATCCTTCAGGGTCATAATTGACTCTAGAAATATATTTGAACAAAGTGTATTCTGAAATTAATTTCCTATCAATGGCTTCATAAGCCTTTGTTGATACAATGGTGAATTCCCCAAAAGTAAGAGTCCCGGGTAGGAAAGCTTGCTTACACATACACCCAAAATGTCTAGCATTTGATACAATTAACTGTCTTACAATCTATAAATAAGCAATCATGTCTAATACAAATTTTGGCAACACATATGGGGTTCCTTCAAAACCATAAATTTTGAAGCAAGTAAAATCCTTATCAACAAACCAATCACCCCAGTTGTGATTGACAATACCTCTCTCATCAAAAGCAACAAGTCTCATAAATCTTTTAATCTCAGTGGAAATAGAGCCTTCACATGGGACACCATAAACTTGGTATAGTGGCTTTATTATTAGCTCTTCAAACTTAATCTAGTTTTACCTCACGTATCATGAGTCCCATATTGATGTCCACATTTGCACCAGTTGTTCTTTACCTTCTTTGTCCACTGCGTTCAATTTTAAACTCAATGGCCACATACCCTGAAATCTTCCATAAAATAAAATCAACCGCATCAATAGCGATTTAAACTTAAAAGTGGGCTCCATATTATCCCTGAGGTTCAAGAAACCCTCATGCAATTTTTCTGAAAGATAAGTAGCATAATCAAAGGGTCTCGACTCATACATTTGTACATTTGCTACCAACTCCAACAACCCAATACTAGGGACATCAGGGACCTCTATACCTCCAACCTGTCTGCATGATATATATAAGTGTACTGTAAGTAGTGTTTGAACATATCCATGTTAAATGGGGGACCATCCTCTTTGGTTAGAATGCCCTTCTCAGCACTGTGGAAGGATAAGTTCCACCCTTTGCAAGTAGTATCCATTTTAACAAATTCGTCTTCTAGCTCTTCAAATGACAAGGGCACATCAAGGTTAGGATCTAAGTTAAAAACTTCATCTATAATGCCACAACAAAATCTGATAAACACCTCACCATTTGGAAACTGAATGCATCTCTTCACAAAATTATAATTTTTGACTAGGACTTCCATCAGTCTGATATTTATGAAAACATTCGGCACAATAAGTTTATCTAAGTTGGTTATCCATGGGTTATAGATTGGTATTTCTCTGTCTTTTCTCATAAAATGAAACAAGAAGAGTTCATAACCCCTTGTCTTTGTCCATATGTCTCCAACCCCTTTAAACCTATCTTCAAGTTGATCTCTTCTAGGCAAATGTTGTTTTGACCTTCTCAAATTTGGACCTAGAGACTACAATTGATCAATAATATCTTGATATAATTTCCGTGCGGGAGGGACTTCCACTATTTTAGATTTTTTAGATGTATACTTGGAGCCCTTAGCACTTCTCTTTCTTCTTGATGAACTTCAAGCTTCCATGATGCGTGAAGAATTGTGAGTAATAATTCTCAGCTGGTGTGTTTTTCACTAGGACACCATTTGCACTTGGTTCTTAATTCACCTCATGTGATCCATCAATCTACTTAGTCATAAGTATTAAATACAGGCTACTTTGGTTTCAATTTTGAATTACATCTGTAACGGCTCATTGGTATATGCTTTTCCGATGAATTACTCCCTTGGTGCCACCAAAAATATTTTATTCTTTAAGTCACTTTGTTGTTCATCAGCATGTGTCTTCTTGATGCCCTTATTGGGTATCGACATAACCTTGAATAGCTTCTACTGATAGTTATTGTTTCTCTGATGAACCTTCTCCTTTGTTATTTCCATCGGGTATCGAGATAGCTTGAAATGATACATCTCGATCTCTTTAAGTTATGTCGATGACTAACATCTTTCTTCCTATCGGTGTAGGTCTTACAGATAGCCTTATTGGATATTGGAAAAACACTAACTCACATGTTCTGATTGTGAATGCTTTGCCGATGATTCTTTAGTTGTTACCATGTCAATGTATATCCTCCCGATGTGCCTATTAGGTATTGTGATAACTCCTATCCCCTTCTCGTGATAGTTAGTTACTTCCCGATGACCTTTTGCTTTGCTAAGGTGATTTCTTCGGGGTAAGCTACACCGATGGTTTTAATCTTCTTTTCTCTATAAAATGTGCTCCCCTCAATGAGATACACATGTTTATGATTTTTTATATAAACCAAACAAAACCTCACAAAAGATCAACCTTTGAGATATTACATAGATCTTGCTTCTTTGGCTAAATTTGTCAAAGTGAAAGCCTTATCTTACTCAGTGCCACCCCCTAGTTTCCTAGTTGATGGTTGACTTTCTAGAGACAAATCATAGATGGATGGGAATTGATGTTGTAGGGTCATTACTACACATAGAACTTCAGCAGTAACTATTCTCATGATAAAAAATACTTATTGAAAATCATAAGCAAATAACATCTCAATAGCATAAATTATTTTGAAAAATTATATGCTAACAAGTCTAACCCTCATTGATCGCTTGTCCGATGTTGCACTGGTGATTTTGTTGACTTGATCATTAGAAACCTTCTTCTCTGGACATTGCCCAATCTATAGTAAACTGGTGATGGCCTCCTTCAAGATCTTGTACAGTCTATCCAACCAGATGAATTCTCCATGCACTTTGCTCAAAACATATCTAATAATCCCATCTTCAAATTCGAGAATATTTAGAATGACGGTAAACCCTAGATCCTCAATATACTGATACATGGGCTTAATCTCTCCAGAATCTCCCATTAAATCACTCATATACATGTTCTTAATATCACTAGTTCACAAATCCTCAATATGACAGTGAATGTAAGATTTGACATCTTCAACATATACGACTTCTTCCAGGACACAGGAAAGAGTGCCAACCAAATCACCCAAGGTGGCTATATGTGGACATTATTTGAAAATTGGCCTAGGATAGTCCTTGATCTCAAAAATAGTAGGATTTGCAATAAAATTAGGTACAGAGGATGATCCATCTTCCATGATGAAAGATAAATACCTGTGAAATAGTTGCCAGTGAAAACCCAAAGAACTCTTCTGATCGCTGGTGAAATCACTCAAGAAGATATCAATCACACTGAATTTCCTTAGACTCGCTCTGAATTGCTTTGAATGAAAAGTAACCAGAAATGAAATGAATTCAACCTTTTAACCTCTAGGAAACCCTAATCTGTCATTGATATGAATGAATCCTGGTAAAAAATACTGGATCTCAGTCTATCATCTCCATGTCGAAGAAGCATTTCCAATGTCTGGAATATCTTCCAGAACCTCTTCCCGGAACATAAATAGTATTGTCATGAATTTTGCCTACCCCTAAGGCATTTGCCTCAGTTACCGGGTGAGCTTCTTGCTAGTGCAGGAGCAACCTCCTCTATCGGTTGAGTAACTAGAGCATTTCCATATGTTGATTGATCTTTTGACTTCCTGACCCATTTCTTGATATGATCTTGTTGGATTTCATTGACCTTCTCTTTTCCTTTATCATTTGATCCATCATTGTTAACCAGTGTATTTATACTTCTACAGAACTTAGCTATGTGTCCAAGCTCATTTCATGCATAACATGTAACATTGTTCTTTTGAATTGCTTTGCTAAAACCAATGTAATTGCTTGACCTGCACTAATTAGCCATATGTCCAAATTTTCCACATGCATAACATTTAACATTCATTCTACAATCTTTTGTCTTATGACCATACTTATTGCATTTAGAAAATTGACTGGGAGTATAATTATAGTTCTAATTTGCTCTATTTCTACATTGCCTAGCCATGTGACCAAATTTATTACAAACAAAGCATCTACCATTAAATTTTAAGCATTAAACTACCTTACCGGTTCCTTTTGGTTTTGATCTTCATTAGTAGTACTAGAGCTCTGACCTTGAATTTTTCTTTGTACTCACTTGCAATAGTCAGATCATCTCTCAGAATTATCATTTGTCTTTCAATTTCTTGTTCATTACTTTGGGATTGTACTAAATTTGTTCTCAACTTATCATTTTCATGAACCAACCGGGAGCATTCTTCAAATTTGTCTTTCAAAGATATAGCAAGATTTTCTTCCTTCTTCTTCTGATCTTCAATCTTCTTTGACATCCTCATAGTTAAGGCTTGCATTTCATTCCTCATGACCATGTTCTCCTAACTCAGCTTCTGACATTTCTCATTAAGGGCATCTTCCTCTTCATTATCCTAATTTTGCAATAGTTCCTTCCTCCTAGCTTGAACAAATGATAGCCTCTCCTATAGGATAAGAATGAATTACTGAGAAAAATTCAATTCATCTTGTAACTTCAAGTTCTTCATCCTTTTAGCATCATAATCTTCAAGTGCTACCTCAAGTTGCTTCTCCAAACTCATATCCATCGATTTCGGATTCAGGATCTTCCTCAAGCTATTAAACTTCCTATGAGGCACAAGGCTCTGATACCAATGTTGGAATCCACAAAAATTTAGAGGGGGGGTGAATTAATGTTCTACCATAATGATCAATTTTAACCTTATTAAAATATGCATTCACCAACAGGTATACCAGTACATATAAGATTGAAAGAAGTAAAGAAACCAATAAGCCAATCACACAAATGAATATCATAACATAGAGAATTATATGTGGAAAACCTCAAAGAGGAAAAACCACGGTGGGATCTGTGACCTACAATATCAATCCACTGGCCATATGAAAAGATATTACAAAATATAAGGGCCTGCACTTGCAAGAAGGCTTACAGCCTAGAGCACACTCCTCATCACAAAAGGAGTCTCACTGAATACATACAAATCTAGACTACAATCTCGAGAAATGAATGAACTACAAATATAGCATCTTCTATGCTTGAATACAGTTCTGGTTAAGCTCTGTCCGATCTAGTTTGAAACCCTAAACCCTTACCGGAATAACCTCTTACATAAATGTGCTCACAAACATGATCTCTCTTACATATTTCGCATCTCCATTACATTCCATAACCTTACAGATTCCAAAATGATCTAATCAACTGACCTATATACCCTTACAATCCTTCATGCCTTATGTCGACTTACAAAGATAATTACAAAATGAATATACAAGTCAGATCAATTACATAAATATCAAAATCAATTTCTGATGCCGGATCTCCCAAAATGATGTCGGCCTACAATACCAATAACCTGATGAAGTCATGTCAGCCTACAATGCTGGTACCCAAATAATTCCTCCTACTAATGAAGATACCTATTGGTGCTGGTGTTGGTGCCAGTGTCAGTGAAGTGTTTGAGAGTGGTTCTAGATCTCTAAGAGTTATAATGTAGATTCTAGTTTTTTTAGTATTCTTATAAATTTCAGACAGTCAAATCTCAGTAATCAGTATGCTTGTATCAACATTATCTCTCTTGTTGTCATGCCCAACTATTGGGCACGAACGGAAATTTTTTTTTTAAAAAAAATACTTAACTAATTATCGACTAACTAAATTAAAATAATGCAACTTAGTGCGATTAACTTAAATAAATAATGCATTCTAGATTAGGTCTCAACTATATTTGTGACAATCGGGTAATTAAATTCAGCTTAGGTAGCAGAAATGACTAAGTTATCAATGAACTAATATTTCACCCTAACCGGAAAATCCACTAAGCTTCCTTAACAGATAATTACAATTCAAAAGAAAGGCGGTTTAATCTCGATTATGAACATTTAAAACCTATCTTTTATTATTATTTTTTTTTATCTTATTCCACTAGATATCCTAATTTAATTAACCTCGCAATTTAAAACATTTTATCTAATTGAAACCTCCATCTTTACAATGCTTCTCACTTAAAATTTAAATGAACTCTGGATGACATTACCAACTACAAATTCGAGTTATCTAACGTCTACAACAAATTTTGAAATTACTCATATATATATATATATATATATTTATGTACATACATATTGGTATGTGCATATATATATATATATATATATATATATATATATATATATATATATATATATATATATATATATATATATATATATATATATATATATATATATATATATATATATATATATATATATATATATATATATATTTACGTAAGTGTCTTTTCTATATCTTCTAAAATATTCCTAAAGATACCCTTAGCGAATTGTTTGTTTAGCCATCCCCAGCAATTATAAAACTTCTTATAAATGTTTACACACAGAATAATAAAAATACACACACACACACACACACACACACACACACACACACACACACACACACACACACACACACACACACACACACACATATATATATATATATATATATATATTTATACATATACTTATATAATATTTCTTTATTTTACCATTTATTTAAATGCTACTTCAAATGGGTGAAGAACTATAATCCCCTTTTTTTTAAATATTACATTTTCCCATTTCTTTCCCCACCACACACATACCCGCTCATATTTTAAGCTTAATTGGGTGTTGCCCTAACCCGAGCTAGGGTTAGGGCGAAATATGATAACACCCCTTTTATTTTATTTTTTTTGTCTTTCGCTGTGTGTATCGCGTGCAGGGTGAGAGGAGGGGAGACGGCGGCCGAGCAAGCTGCGCGCAGGGCGGCCGAGCCCAACCTCCCCCCCCCACGCCTATCGTTTTTTATTATTTGCGTTTGTTATTTTTATCATGTTGCATTGCCCAACCCGGGCGGAGCAAAGCGCATCGCGTGCGGTGGAGGGTCTGAACGCGGCTGTGGAGGGTTTTCCCCACAGCGCAGCACAAGGGTTTCAAAGGACTGCGGAGCGGGTAGGGAGAGAGAACCGGCAGCGGCCACCGCAGCCGCCACGGTCTGCGGTCCCCGCAGGCTGTGGCGTCGCCGCCCGCAGTCTGCGGTTGCCGCAGGCTACGGCCGCCGCCACTGCTGGGTGCTGTGGCCCGCACCAAGCACATTCTCTGCGCCTTGTAACATTTGCTATGTTGTTAAAAATAAAGACGTATTTCGTGGCATAGTTTTGTATAATGTTTTTTTTTTGTTTTTGTTTAATATAACTATAAACATATATCTATATATATATATATATATTTATATATATATATATATATATATATATATGTATATATATATATTTTTATATATACACTGGATAAAATGGATATGAAGTATAATATCTAAATTTCTGGCAGGTTCTTTGTTAATTTATTTTTTTATATTTATTTATATATATATATATATATATATATATATATATGTTGTTTTTAAAAGATCTGTTTACCAGCCCTCTCTTTTTTTTTCTGTGCATTATTATAGTCAGACTGTAAAAATTATTTTTTTTGTGTAATGCAGTAATTACCAGCAAATGTATACATGTTATTTTTGAACAGAATCTTCGAATATCATTTAAGAGCTAAACACATTTGTAATTATTTCTTTTGTTTCCATTCACTTATTTGTTTATACCCCCCTTTTTTTATAATCCTATATAGGTTTCCCTATTGTGATTAATCTTAATGTGTAAACAACAAAATACATTTCATGGGGATTTCTAGATCTGTCTTCTATTTTTGAAACAAAATGATAACATTAAAGGCTAAAAGTTCTATATTTTTTTTTTTTGCAAAGGATAAACTTGTTTAATAAAATTCCTTTTCTGCAATAACCAGAAAATAAAAGACTGTTTTATTAAATTTACAGCAACATGGTTTCATTTATTTGCAGAATACATAAAAAATATAATGCATCTACTTTTCCACCCTAGTTAAACACAAAATTTTCATACAATCTAATACACTAATGCTTTCATTTGCAACTAACTAAAATAGTGAAAACATCATGTATTTCTTTAACAGATTTAAATACAATGAGCATGGTTACAAAGAAGTTCTGAAGTTTAAAACATCTACATTTCCCCCTTTTCAAGATAACAGAAATAAATTGCTACATTATTTTTGAAAACAAACACACAATGCCTTTCTCTTTCTTTTACAAGCTATCATGGAATACATTAACCTCCATCCTTAATAATAACACATTCTAGCTCTTTCTTTCCATTTGCAACTCTCAAGAGAATACATTGCCCATATTAACTAATTTCTACAACATAAAACAGCAACATGGTCTTTCAATCCTTCTTTTCCCATTCCCATGCAACCTGCAAAACAACACATTTTGACCATGGGAAGCTCACCTCCCAGCCTAGACTTACTAGAAGCCACCCCCGAGCTTGGAGAACCAAGCACTAGATGGGTTACAAACATACATACCCCACAACAAACATAGAAACACATTTACATTCAAATATCCCTTCCCAAGCTACACATTCACCACTTTCATGGTGACTCTTCCATGGGTGGAAGTGGACCAAGTACCAATGGGGAGAATGCATGCCAAAACAATACTACATTAGCCACCTCATGGCACACAAATGCAACCCAAATACTTTCACAAACCTTATGCCCCCCAAAAAGGCTCAAGGCCATATATGCTCCCCTTATGACCCCCAAATGCATACACAAGGCTATGCATCAAGGGTCACCAAGGACTCCCTTGAGAACACTCTCCATAAGGAGAGCCTCTCACCCATGGCTGTCAAACTCCTTCCACCCCAAGATCTTCCTACCCTCCCAAGGATAGGAGATCTTGGACACTCCCAAAAACCACAAGAAACACAAACAAATACATAGAAAAGAAAACTACACCTATTAACTTCAACTAAAAACTTCATAAACACAATCTTACAAGCAACTCTTTCCTTTCACAAAACAACACAAACTATCATTTACAACATAACAAGAGGAAGAAGGGAGTAACCAACCTTATTCTGCCAAAAGGTTTGCTAACTTTAGTTGGGGATGAGCTGCCCAATTTCCACTATCTTTTCTCCAAAATTCCTCTAAAAAGGCCAAACTCCTACTAACTTTTTCAAAACAAGCAAAATCTCCAAGAAAGGAGAGTGGGTGATTGCTCACTAAGTTTGCAAATTCTTCCCTAAGAAGGCCTCTCACACACTTCCCAACCCCTTGGGTGAGGTGTGAGTTCCCATTGGTTGCCCTTCCCAAACTCTTGCACATTCCTAAAATTGGAAAGGGAAAAAGGTGGAAGAGGATGGGGAAGAGAGTTTAACTCCTAAGGGGGAGGTTCTCTATCCTAGGGAGAACTTTCTAAGTTCAATTTTCGTGCATCTTGAAAACACCACTTTTTGAAGTGACTTCATAGTCACATGGGAGAAGCCACATGTTGCAAAACACCCCTAACCCATAGGTATACCCTTAGGACCTTTGGAAAAGCCTAAAAACTTACCCTAGAAGTCCATTAAACCCTTTGGAAACCCCACTGAAGTTTACCTACGGGTCAAGCATGAGTTGACCACTCCCATGACTCCCTACCCAAGGCAGATTTGGGACCACACTCAAGTTTTTGAATGACTTTGGTAGAAACAAAACTCCCTCCAAGAGACAAGTCAACATCAATGACACTTAATCAGCACATGTGTCAAGTGACACAACAAAAATACAATATAAAATCACACATGGAAAATTGGTCTCTTGAAGGATTACACAATTACATATAAATTAAATTTTACACTCAAGCATTATACACATCACAAATAAAATACATTACAAGGGGAGGGGTGTTGTCTCTCCAAATAGACAACTCTCGGCTTAACAAACGCACATTGGTCTAGGCTTGGTTCTCCATTAAATTCCATGGTCACATGGATAATTTCCTGCACATCTCAATTAACACATTAGTAATTTCAAATAATCACATTTATACATCAATCAAATACATGGATTCCATTGCACATCAAACACACATTCATTAGGCAACACTAATTCAATATCTCATTTGTTTCAAATTCAATTTCACATAAGCCATTAACATAATTTCCCAAAAGTGAACCATTCATAAATATGCATCATTTCTCTTTCATCAAAATAAAATCCTACAAATGACATTCACCATCATAATATAATCCTATTCTAGTAACATATCTAGAGTTTCATAATCACCATGCATGAAATAAAACATCAACAAATGTCAGCGTGATCCAAATCATGGAATCATATCAGTTCTAAGTCCATAATGCATAAAATAAAGCATCCATAATAGTCTCAATATGCAAATAACTGAAAATGTCAAACTGAATCGAGGTAGGGCCTCACACTTGTCTCTTCTCTACAGTCCCCCTCTCTCTTCCTTAACCCCTACCTTTTTGTCTCTTAGGCCTATTCCTCTCTACTTTCTTCCCTCTCTTAGGTATCTCTCCCTCTCTTTCTCATATCTTTCACCCACTTTCTCTATTTTGTCCATTCCTCTCTTTCTCTCCCTCTCTCAAATATCTCTATCTCTCACTCTCTTTTACCAACAAACACTTCACCATCCGATCCATTATGGAAAGGGTTCTAAGTTGGCACCTCGTTTTGTTGGCCCTTTTGAGATCCTGGAGAGGATAAGACCTATTTCCTACCATCTTTCCTTGCCGCTGAGTCTATCCCGCATCCACGATGTCCTTCATGTTTCAGTTCTTCGACCTTATCATCCTAATGTAACACATGTTCTTGATTGGAATGATTTACAGGTCGAGGATGGACAACTTTCCATGGAGCCCATGCATGTTCTTCAACGTCAAGATTTGACCCTCAGGGGTCATACCATCGACCACGAAGGGTCCTATGGGACCCAAGTGATGAGACCTTAGCGACATGGGAGGATGTAGCGAAGATGGGAGAGCTTTATTCTTATCTGTTTTAGGCTTCTAGGAGTAAGCCTAGTTTTGGGAGGGACGATGTAGTACCCCTCCTTGATTAGAATCTTTTTGTATTTATGTTTGACTTCAGTTGATTGTTCAGTGGAACATTATTGTATATTGATTCAGACTTTATGTGATGTTATTTCATGCTTTATCTAGATTTTTGGTGTATGCTTTCATACAATATCTCAGTGCTTGTGGTTAATGTTATTTGTATGGATCATTATAATGTTATTTGTATGGGTCATATAGTTTTGGGAGAAGGTGTATCTATAGATCCTTTTAAGATCCAAGCTATTGTTGATTGGCCAGCGCCGACCAATGTTTCAGAGGTTTGAAGTTTCATGGGTTTGGCCGGATATTACCATCGCTTTGTTCAGAGTTTTTCTCGGATAGGTCACCCGATCACTCCTCTTCAGAGGAAAGGGAAGAATTTTTTTTGGTCAGAGCAGTGCGAGTCAGTTTTTATGGTATGCACAAATGCCTCTTTAGAAGGTATAGGTGCAGTGCTTATGCGGGATGGACGTGTAGTTGCCTATGAGTCTCGCAAACTCAAGGACCATGAGTTGAACTATCTAGTTCATCACTTCGAGTTGGCAGTTGTAGTGCATGCATTGGTTAGATAGAGATATTTCCTATTGGTGTGTCGATTTGAGTTGCATAGTGATCACCGCAGTTTGCAGTATATTTTCACGCAGCCAAACTTGATTGCTCGATAACGAAGATGGATGGAATTCCTCTGCGAGTATGATTTTGAGGTTCTATATATTCAGAGGAAAGAGAATGTAGTGGCAGATGCTTTGAGCCGTAGGTGGTATGGGATTGCAACATTGTCACTTGGAGTGGACTTGAGAGAGAGAATTCTTGGAGTTCTTCCTCAGGACACCTGGTATCAGGATGTTAGAGTCATGATGGAGTCTAGAAGGCCATTAGAGGGTAGACATTCTGGATATAATCTTGAGTCAGATGGCCTTCTTTGACATCTTGGATGGATATATGTACCTCCTTTGGAGGGCCTTCACATTTTGATCATGACTGAGGCCCATTGTGCACCTTATTCGGCACACCCTGGTGTCAAGAAGATGCATGCAGATCTTAGACAAATATATCATTGGGCAAGTATGAAACGTGACATTGCTGATTTTGTATTGAAGTGTTTAGAATGTCAGCGGGTGAAGGCAGAGCATCAGCACCCTACAAGGCTTTTATAGCCTAATTTGGTACCGGATTGGAAATGGGATATCATTTCCATGGATTTCATTTTAAAGGGTTGACTGTTTCTTTGCATCATCATGATACCATCTTGGTCATTGTTGATAGATTGACCAAAGTTTCTCATTTTGTTCCTATTCGATCTTCATATACAACAGCAGTGGTGGCATGAGTCTTCTTGGAAGATGTGGTGAGGCTGCATGGGATCCCAAGGTGGATCATTTCTAATATAGACCTTGTCTTTACTTCAACATGCTTTAGGGACCCATTTGAAATTTAGTTCATCTTATCACCCAGAGACCGACCATCAAATTGAGCATGTGAATCAGGTCATCGAGGACATGCTTTGCATGTATGTTATGGATCAGCAGTCGCACTGGAAGGAATATCTTTGCCTTGTGGAGTTTTCTTATAACAATGGTTATCATGGCTCTATAGGCATTTCTCCCTTCCAGGCATTGTATGTGTTGGTATTATGGATGTGTTGCATTATTTTTGTCATTGATGTCAACACTTATCCTTCTAGAGATCTATGGTTATGTTGAACTGGCACATTGTGTTCACCAGCAAGTTCAGTGACTTATGCACAGTCACCAGTATATTGTCCACCGACAAGTTATATTGTTCATCAACACTGAGGATGATTTGTTATCATCTAGAGATCACTTAATTATGTCAAAGACATGGTTTGGATATTTGTTTTGATATTTTGGTTAATGGTCTAATCGAGTTGACATATTTGTTGTTACCAGCAGATTGGTCAAGGTTATGGATCGGTATGCATTATCTATTACAGATCAGAACGACATGTTATGGAGATGATTTATTCATTGGATATTGTTGTTAATGTATTGAGCCAACATGATGCATCGCGTCTTGACTTGTTTGTAATTGATTTAATTGTAATATTCTTAATTAGCCGACCTACACATTTGGTCTTAGGTTTTGTATATATGTAAGATCTCAATTGATGAGATATGGGGTATGGTATGTAAGGTTATGGTATTGTAACATGGTATGTGTGAATATTGAAGATCATATGAGAAGACCATAGAGAAGGTTCAAGGAAGGTTTGAAGGTGATTGTCAGAGCTTAACCGGTACTGAATCCAACATTGGAGATGCTATTTTGAGTAGTACATTATTCTAGGATTTAACCATCCTACTATACTCATTGCAACTCCCAATTAAGCAGTGTGCTCTAGGCGGTTGGCCTTTCTGCATGTGCATACCCCATTTGTATACACATACTATCTGAAGTAGTATCAACTGATTGTGGATAAGGTTTCCCACCATGGTTTTTCCCCTTATAGGGTTTCCATGTTAAAATATTTGTGTTATGTGTTGTGGATGTTGTTTCACCGGTATTGATATTAACTATTAATCTGTTAACCGACATTAAGTTTGGTTTACCAATATTAAGTATCAAGTTTGATTAAGTTGTATTTGGGTTGAAATTCATTGACAACTGATTCACCTCCCTCTCTTAGTTTCCTTGTGGTTCATAACAATTAGTATTAGAGCTAAGTTCTCTTTTTGTAGAAGCTTAACAACTTGAGGAGATCCTATGGCAACTAACATTTTCAGGAAGGACGGTTTGAAACATGGTGGAGCCAACTATGGTATATGGAAGATCAGAATGGAGACACATCTAAATTGCAATGGAAGAGACATATGGGAAGTTACAAAGAATGGCTATGTTGGTCCTACACCGAATCAACCTAATCCACCTACATTGGGTAAAGAACAAGAAAATGATTGCAAAGCAAGAGAAGCACTTTTGAGCGCATTATCTAATCAACAAATCATGAGATTATCAAATCCATCTACTACTAAGTCTATTTGGGATAAATTGGAGACACTGAATGAAGGAGATACTACTATCAAAATTGCAAAACTGGAATGTTTTCGGGTCAGGTATGAAAATTTGAAAATGGAAGAAGATGAAAGAATTTCTGCTTTTATGGAAAGAGTTAATGAAATCATTTTAGGAATACAATGTTGTGGAGGATCCTTAAGTGAAGATGAAATTGTTTCTAAAGTTTTAAGAGCATTTCCACTGGCATACAAAATGAAAGTAACTGCTATTAATGAGTTGAGAACAATTCCTAATACATTTGTATCTAGGGATACCTTGGCTGGAAAACTTTCAGCATTTGAGCTTGAGTAATTTGGTCCCGTTGCTACAATTAAGACAAATTTTTCCTTAAGAGCATCATCATCTGCAACATCATCATCATCATCTGACAAATATGATTGGAAAGCACTGTATGCAAGAGAACTTGAAGATATCAGAAGAGAAAATGAAGAACTGGAAGAACTTGAAGCACTATTTGCAAAGAAAATGCCTAAAGGTCTAGTTGGAAGTAAGTATGAAGGTAAAACACCATTTAAATGTTTTCATTGTAATAAAGTTGGTCATATGACATCTAGATGTCTTGACAGACATGCAAGATTGAAATAGGAAGCTAAAAGAACATATAAGCCTAACCCTGAATATCAGAGATATAGATTTAAGAAGAATAGAGATAAATCTTGTTACTATGCTAGTTAAGGAGTTACCAAAGATTCTGATGAAGAACCGACAGACAACAGATGGGATTTTTCTGCAATAAAAGAAGATCAACTGGCACCTACTATTCCACCAGTAGAGAAGGCCCTGGTAGCTAAAATTGAAGAAAAGGATAAATGGATCATAGATTCTAGATGTTCACATCATATGACTGGTGATAAAAGTAACTTCTTATCTTTTCAGGAATATAGTGGAGGTCTAGTAAGATTTGGCGATGATAAAGCTTGTTTGATCAAAGGAAAAGGCACTATATATTTGGATGGTAAGCACAATACTGACAATGTTTATTATGTTGAAGGTTTGAAGCATAATCTTTTGAGTGTTGGTCAATTAGTTGAAAAGGGATTTCAATTACAGTTCAAGAATGGTAAATGCAAAATCATGAACAAAACTGGATTGGAGATTGCAACTGGTAATCAGACTAAAGGTAATATCTTTCATTTGAACAACAATGATAAGACATGCTTGATTGCACATATTGATGAAATTTGGTTATGGCATAAGAGACTTTGTCATGTAAATTTTGATTGCATTGTAAAGATTAGTTCAACTAAGGCAGTAAGGGATTTACCTAAGATTGTGAAACCTCATAATCTGGTATGTAAGGAATGTCAAATGGGAAAGCAAGTTAGAACAACTTTTAAGAGTATTTCTGAGAAATCCAATAATGTTCTTGATTTAATTCATACCGACTTGTGTGGTCCAGCAAGAACAAGAATTCTACAAGAAGATAGATACTTTATGCTAGTTATTGATGATTATTCTAGAATGTGTTGGGTTACTTTTCTCAAGGAGAAATCAGAAGCTTTTGGAAAATTCAAACTATTCAAGGCAATGGTAGAGAATGAAACCAGTAAGAAAATCAAATGTTTAAGATTAGATCAAGGAGGTGAATTTACATCTAAGGAATTTAATACATTCTGTGAAGTGAATGGAATCAGAAGACAACTATTAGTACCCCAGTCACCTCAGCAAAATGGAATTATGGAAAGGAAGAATAAAACTATTCTGGAACAGCTAGAAGCATGATATTGGAAGAAAATCTACCTCATGTGTATTGGAGAGAAGTAGTGAATACAGCAATTTACACTTTCAATAGAGTTCACATCAAAGGTGAAACTGGTAAGACCCCTTATGAACTATGGTTTGGTAATACTCCTACTCTTAAATACTTCAAAATATTTGGAAGCAAATATTATATTAGGAGAGATGAGTATATGGGTAAATTTGATCCTAGAAGTTATGAAGGAATATTTCTTGGTTATTCATCTAAGAGAAACGCATATAGATGTTTTAATAAAAGATTGCAGAAAATCATTGAGAGATAATGTGAAGATAGATGAACAATTTAGAGGAAATTCAAGGTCTATGGATTCTGAACCGACAGTTGAGATGATAATAAATGAACCTATATAGAGTGCATAGGTACAAAATGTGGATCTAGTCACACCGGCATCATCAGAGAATTCCACAGTGATTGAAGAACAACAACATGTGAATAAACCCAGGTATGTAAGAATGAATCACTTAGAAAATCAAATAATTGGGAATAAGTATCAAGATGTTATGACAAGAGGAAGACTGGAAAATGAAGAGGTGTGCTTAATTTCTCAAATTGAATCGACATCTTTTATTGAAGCTTGTCAAGATGAACATTGGATTAAGGAAATGGAAGATGAATTAGAACAAATTGAAAAGAACAATACATGGACATTAGTTCTCCGACCTAAAGACAAAAATGTAATTGGAACTAAATGGGTATTCAAAAATAAACTTAATGAAGATGGCAAGGTAATCAGGAACAAAGCAAGATTAGTGTGTAAAGGATATTCATAGAAAGAGGGAATTGATTATAATGAAACCTTTGCACCTGTAGCTAGAATTGAGGCAGTCAGATTATTTCTTGTATTTGCAGCTCATAAGAACTACAAAGTATATCAGATGGATATAAAATGTGTATTTCTAAATGGTGATCTTGAAGAGGTATTTTATATTGAGCAACCTGATGGATTTTCATTAACAAATGATAAAGATATGGTTTGTAGATTAAGGAAAGCTTTGTATGGATTAAAGCAAGCTCCTAGAGCTTGGTATGCTAGATTGGACAAATATCTTTTGAAGCTTGGTTACACTAAAGGAAATGCTGACAACAACTTATATTTCAAAGTAACTAATGATGACATCTTGGTTATTGAATTTTTTGTTGATGATATCATTTTTGGAGGAGAAGATGGATTGTGTAAAGACTTTGCTAACAAGATGCAGGAAGAATTTGAAATGTCTATGATTGGGGAGATAAAATTCTTTTTTAGGATTGCATATTTCACAAACTGATAAAGGTATATTCATATGTCAAACAAGGTACTTGAAGGAACTATTGAAGAAATTTGGTATGGAAAAATCTAAACCAGTAAGTACTCCTATGACTACAACTGATAAATTGACATTGAAAGATGATTCAACTTCTATTAATCCGACAAGATACAAATCTATGATTGGAGGTTTACTATATTTAACACAAACAAGACCTGAATTAATGAATGGAGTATGTATTGTCTCAAGATTTCAGAGTAATCCTAAAGAATATCATGAATCAATAGTAAAGAGGATTTTTTGGTATCTACAAGGCACAACAAATCTTCGTTTATGGTATCCTAAAGATGAAAATTTTGATTTATGTGCATACACCGATGCAAATTGGGTAGGAGATGTAGATGACAGGAAAAACACCACTAGCAGAGCATTCTTTCTTGGTAGCAGATTGATTTCATGGTTGAGCAAGAGGCAAAGTTGTACATCATTATCAATAGCAGAATCAGAATATGTTACAACAACAACTAATTGTACTCAGGTATTATGGATTAAGAAAATGTTGAAGGATATAAAGGTAAAATGCAATGAACCTATAATCATTTATTGTGATAATTCAGCAGCAATTGATATATCAAAGAATCTGGTATTTCACTCTAAGACTAGACATGTTTCTATCAAATATAACTTTTTGAAAGAGAATGTTGAAGCAAAAGAAGTAAGATTGGTTTGTGTGAATACTAAAGAGCAGATTACATATATCTTTACTAAGCCTTTGCCTAAGGAAACTTTTGAATATCTCAGAGAGTAGCTTGGGGTAATACCCCCACTAGTAGATACTTAGACAGTTGAAGATTGGCATCAAACTGACAGAAAATAACAAAGAAATGTTTTTCTGGCTTTGATGGAGAGCTACTTCTGAGGGGGAGTAGTTGGTCATATTAATTGTATTAGTTGGTTGTGTATTCTAGTATTTATTTTCTTTGGCATTTGATGTCAAAGGGAGAGAGATATCTATGGAAAAACTTTGTATTTAGGAAAAATTATCCTAGGGGGAGAGATAATTAATCGAGGGAGAGATATATACTCTTTGTATTTTGATTTTGATTTCTGGTATTGATCTTTTCTGGAGATTGTCACTTTTTGGTTTTTGGCATTTTGTTTTGGCACTTAGATGTTTTCCATCTAGTGTTTCCATCAATGCCAAAGGGGAGATTGTTGGTATTATGGATGTGTTGCATTAGTTTTCTCATTGATGTCAACACTTATCCTTTTGGAGATCTATGGTTATGTTGAACTAGCACATTGTGTTCATCGGCAAGTTCAGTGACTTATGCACAGTCACTAGTATATTGTCAACCGGCAGGTTATATTGTTCACCGACACTGAGGATGACTTGTTATCATCTAGAGATCACCTAATTCTGTCAAAGACATGGTCTGGATATTTGTTTTGATATTTTGGTTAATGGTCTAATTGGGTTGACATATTTGCTATTACCGGTAGATTGGTCAAGGTTATGGACCGGTATGCATTATCTATTCCAGATCAGCACAAAATGTTATGGAGATGATTTATTGATTGGATATTGTTGTAATTTATTGAGCCGACATAATGCATCACATCTTGACTTGTTTGTAATTGATTTAATTGTAATATTCTTAGTGAGCCGACCTACACATTTGGTCTTAGGTTTTGTATATATGTAAGATCTCAATTGATGAGATATGGGGTATGGTATTGTAACATGGTATGTGCGAATATTTAAGATCATATGAGCAGACCATAGAGAAGATTCAAGGAAGGTTTGAAGGTGATTGTTAGAGCTTAACCGATATTGAATCTAGCATTGGAGATGCTATTTTGAGCAGTACATTATTCTAGGATTTAACCATCCTATTGTAGTCATTGCGACTCTCATTTGAGAAGTGTGCTCTAGGCAGTTGGCCTTTCTGCATGTGCAGACCCCATTTGTATACACATACTATCTGCAGTAGTATCATCTGATTGTGGGTAAGGTTCCCACCGTGGTTTTTCCCCTTACAAGGTTTCCACATTAAACTCTCTATGTTATGTGTTGTGGATGTTGTTTCTCTTTTTGTTTCATGCATTAAGTTTCACCAGTATTGATATTAACTGTTAATCTATTAACCAACATTAAGTTTCACCGGTATTGATATTAATTGTTAATCTATTAACTGATATTAAGTTTGGTTTACCGGTATTAAGTATCAAGTTTGATTAAGTTGTATTTGGGTTGAAATTCATTGACAACTGATTCAACCCCCCTCTCAATTGCCTTCTAGTTCCTAACAGTATGGTCATCCTTGTAGTACTCCTTTGAGTTGGGATCAGTTGGAGGATAGGGTGAGTTTAGGCCCAGATATGCTTCATGAGATGGAGCAACAGGTTGAGCAGATTGTGGCCATTTGGTTGCTGCTCAGGATAGGTAGAAGAAGTATGCCGATGCTCATAGAGTAGATTTTTAGTTTTTAGTTGGTGATCATGTGTTCTTAAGAGTGCGTTCGCAGAAGAGTCTGATCTGTTATGGAAAGGGTTCTAAGTTGGTGCCTTGTTTTATTGGCCCTTTTGAGATCCTAGAGAGCATAGGACCTATTGCCTACCATCTTGCCTTGTCGCTGAGTCTATCCCGCATCCACGATGTCTTTCATGTTTCAGTTCTTCGACCTTATCATCTTGATGTAACTCATGTTCTTGATTGGAATGATTTACAGGTCAAGGATGGACATCTTTCCATGGAGCCTGTGCACATTCTTCAACATCAAGATTTGACCCTCAGGCTCGTACCATTGACCAGGTAAGGGTCCTATGGGACCCAAGTGATGAGACCTTAGCGACATGGAAGGATGCAATGAAGATGAGAGAGCTTTATTCTTATCTGTTTTAGGCTTCTAGGAGTAAGCCTAGTTTTGGGGGGGAGGATGTAGTTGCCCTCCTCGATTAGACTCTTTTTGTATTTATGTTTGACTTCAGTTGGTTGTTCAGTGGAACATTATTGTATATTGATTCAAACTTATGCGATGTTATTTCATGCTTTATTTGGATTTGTGGTGTATGCTTTCATGCAGTATCTCAGTGCTTATGGTTAATGTTATTTGTATGGATCATTATCATGGACTGACACTTTTACCTTATTTATGCGATGTGTTGTTTATAAGTTGCATGGTTGCAAGTGTATGGGATGTGAGGGGATGATTTTCTGTCACTCACTCCAGTGAGATAGGGAATGTCATGATTCTCCTTCATCGGTGTGTGTGTCATGTCTATTTATATATATATTTGTCTATTTGTATGTGTGGTTCTTTGGTGCAGGTCATTGCAGGTACTAGTACCGGGGAGGTATGGGGTATTGACTCCACCTAGTTTCATAGGTATGAGCATGCCTTATATGTCCGATGGGAGTGGAGGAGATAGTTGTTGGACCCTAACTTGACCCATAGTTACACTCATGTGAGTGTTGTCAGTCGGTCGTCTTTTCTATTTGATCGATATGCGAGTTAGAGTGCTTTATGCTTTCGCCTTGAGAGTCGTTGTTTGAGCATTCCTCATTTTGCGTGTTTCCATTTATTTAAATGGTTATTTAATTTAGTGGATGATGCTATTTTTGGTGTTGGCATAATTAGTTGTTTATTATGCTCTTGAGATTATTGATTTAATTAAGTAAATGATTTTCTATAATTAAATGGTTAAATTGGCTTATTTTATTGTGCTATAATTGTATTATTATTTTGGGAAAGGAAATAAATAATTGCGTAGCCATTTAAATGTTAAATGCTTATGTTGAAAGAAAGTATTGTGAAAATGAAAATGAAATAAATAAAAGCCTTTTTTCCTTTTACCTTTCCATTTGACTTTTGTATTTTATTTTGTTGGAAAAGAATTGTTTATGGAAATAGGGTAAATCTGATTGCTTTTACTTTTTAAATAATTTAGTCTGATTGGTTGGAAAAAATTTTAACCTAGAAAGTTTAGGTTGAAATATGTTTTTCCCATATATTCTTGGAGAGTTAATGGGAAGAGAAGGATAATTTTGAATGAGAAATTTGGGAAAACTATTTTGGAAGAGGAGCTGGAGTTGGATTTGGTTTGCAAGATTGGGATTCTTCTATCATTTTGCTTCCTAGTTTGCTTGAAGGTTGGATAAACTCTTCTTGTTTTGCAATTTAATTTTGAATGTTTTAGTTGCTTCTTGTGTGTTGGAAAAATGTAAATCTCTTTGTAAATTCTTGTTGAATGATTGGAATGAAATAAAGAGTGACTGTTATTGATGATTTGTGGAATTCATATCGAATGGGTGCATGTGGAAAAGAAATGGTTCATCTTTCTATTGTTGTTCGTTATTTGTTCTTGAAAATCAAGTTCTTGAATTATCTCTTCTATTTGAAATAGAAAGGAATAGATTTAGTTTGTTGTGTGTTTTCTAGTATCTATTTGCCCAAGATTTGGGCCTTATGTTGGCAAAAATTGGTTATTTGCCTCTTGCTAGATGCAAGGAATTCTTCATGTGCAATGGAAGTGAAGAAATTTATCATAATCCTTCTCCTATCTTTTAAAATTCTTCTTATGTTTCCCAATATCCTTATAATTGGGGCTCTTGTGTGTTATTATTCACCATTTACCTTATTGGTAAATATCCTTTCTCATTTTGGGTTTTGGCACTGTATGTGTGTGCCCCGTGAAATAACAAGGGAGGATTTAAGCTCTTTTTAAATTGTTTAAGAGTAGGAAATTTATTATTAAATTAGTTAACCTTTCCCACGTGACAGCTAGTCCCACCACGTGGGACGATAGTTGCTTGCTACCGCGGTAGCAACACTGCCGGTCGGTAGTGACTACTACGTGGGTAGTAGCACTACTGGCAGCTAGTGTCTGCTATGTGGATAGTAGCACTACCGGTCGGTAGTAGCACTACTGGCAGGGAGTGTCTTCTTCTCCAGCATTAGTGCTATCCTGGGTAGGGCCTTGGCCCACCACGTGCCATTGATCCTCACATGCATTTCAATGTGTGGTTGAGTTTAATATTTATTAACACAATAAATTTGTAAAGTTAGATTTGATGTTAAATTTTAATGGTAGTTATAGAGTGATTTTTATATTGATTTAATAAATTTATTTATTGAAATCAAGGCTTTGGATATTAATTCAAATTGGTAATTTTGGATGTATTTTTGGAAGTATACTATATGTTTATATAATTTATATTGTTATTTGGTTGAATAATTAAAATAGATTTTATTCTATATTGGTGTATTGAATTTGAAAATTAAATAGAAGTAAATGTCATATTTGAATGATGCATTAAATAAAGGGTGTTTTTATTTAAATTTCAATCAATGGTATTTGTAAGTGTTTATGATGTTGATTTTCTCAAAGATTGTCTGAGTGCGGACTTAGTGAAATTAACTTTCCTTGCAAAGAGTATTATTGGTGGTTATTTCTTGTCTTTGATCCAATCGTCCCATTGTGGCATATTTGTATCTTTTGAGAAAGTGATGTATGATGACCTCATTATCTTAACCATGTAGTGTCTTTTCCTTATGGTTAACCAAGAGTCAATATGTCCTTATTTTGACCACTCATTTTTGGATAGTGGTGTTATGGCTGTCTACTTAGCCATACGGTCCTCGTGGAGTGACCATGTTTGTTTAGTGTCCTTTGAGAGAGTGGATTTTGAGTGGGGGCCACACCCTAAGTGGATGGCAAGATAACCCCTCGAAAGTCAGTTAATAAGTGATAACCTAATAATTTGATTAGGAGGTGGGTAGATTATAACATTAATTAAGATATTATATCTCGTGCATGGATGAGTGCTTGTATAGGCTCAAGATGTAGTGGGAAGGCCTGGAATGACAAACCGACCACCTTGTCTTCACAAAGGGTTGGTAGGGTCCACATGAGACTTAGATGGAGCCAGAGGTTCAGGAATGGTTACCAGGATAACCTAGGATAGGGGTTGGGACCTATGGAGGCCTACCATGGTAACCATCATAAGCTATGCGATGACACTCTCTCTATAGGGTCACTTATGTATTGTGATGTTGAGTCACTTGTGTATTATGATGTCAAGTCACTTGAGTATTGTGATTTTGGGTCACCTAGAATATTGTGGAGTCATATTCTACTATCATGGAGTCATATGTTTCGTCGACCATGTCATGCTTTTTCTTTCTTGAGGGTCCTCTGCTATCTCCTAGCACAGTGGGGTGATTCTAGTTTGGGATCACATGGTCGGGTGGTAGTGCTACTTTCCATCTGATGTTCTTGTTTGCACCTTCATGCGAGGAGTGGCTTTGTAGGTTTTCCTGTGGCTTGTGACTCATGCTCTATCTCATGTTTGGAGATTATTTTATTGTTCTTTGGAGACCTATGTGGTCATTTGTATCAAAGAACTTATGTAACCTTGTAATTGGTTAAGTTGTAAACTTTGAATGTATTGAGAGCCATGTATTGGAAGATCAATGTAATCCAAGTTTTGGATGTTATTTATCAGCTTTCTATGTGATTAGTGTAAATGCTTTATTGAAGATAAATTGTATTGTATCCTTTCAATCTTTCAATGGTGTATCTATTATTGCATGTGGCTTATTATGTTCAATGAATAATGATGGTTAATTGGATTAAATGTAATTGTGGAATTTAACTTTTAGTTTTATTCTTCGTTGGTAACTCTTTAGGAATTCTAGTGTAAGTCTTTCGCTTGTGTTATTATAGTGTTATTGTAGTAATTAATGCACTTAATGTGATTTATACTTTTTTTAAAAAAAAATTCACCCTTAGTTGTGGTTATTCCTTTGGGGTTCCTGGTGGGGAATTACACTATGTTAAGTAATGAAGTTGAGATACCCTAGGGAATGATAATCTATGTGATGTAAGTTAATTCTGCTTGTGTATTTATGTCCGTATAATCATGTTTAAGTTAATGTATTTTCTTATCTTGAGATGTATGTGTTGTAGTGGATCTTTTTATAAAATAGATTTCTCTATTTTCATGTATGTTGGTTAGTTTCTCTAGGGTATTTTTGGTGGGCATTACATTCGGTATCAAAGCCATGTTGTAAACACTCCAGGATCTCTCATTAAGATTGAAGTTCTTAGTTTTGTGTTGATATCAAGGAAACTTCTACCGAAGCATCATAGATAAACATTATGACAATTTTTATTGTTTTAAGATAGATATCATGACAACTGACAAATCAAGGTCAAGGGTGCATCAACACAATATTATGAAGTAATATATGATAAAATTTAAATCATGAGCATTATATTTGAGAGCAAAGATATTCACACATTAGACAAACTAAAGATGTCATAATGCAGAATTAATTATGAAGTTTGATTGACCTGAAGATGACTAGAAAACATCATACATGATGTATATGAGTTCATGCACATTACATAATCTTAGGACAAATTTAAAACCTAAATGACACATGATAAGTAAATGAACATGAAAAATAAACACATCAATGATAATGACAACCCATAACACAAATATTGTCCTGAGTGGAAAACCCTCATAGGGAATAAAAAACCACTTGAAAGTGCCTCATTGGCTTGATAAAAAAAATGCCTCACTCGCTACAATGCATCTCACTGACAATACATCATTACTTTCCAATCATTGTTTTGAATTCACATACAGAGTATCATCTTTGTTTCTTTTCACAACATCTTCTGAACTCACATCACTTGAGATTCAGAAGCAATAGTACAATATATCTCAACAATTCACATATAATATAACATTGTGCATATGTGAAGTATACACAATGATATAATATAGTGAATCAGATTTACAATGTATTGCAAATTTTTCACAAAACTTTCTCAATGATATATAACTTCTAAATTGAGCAATATTTCTTTTTTACAAAATTGAGAACAATGATTCTATACAGAGCATAAAAGGACTTTTCTTTCTGATCAATTGCATTTTCTGAATGTCTTCAACCAAACATAAATAGTGCACATCATCTTTGAATTGAAAAAGAATTATTTTCTTCATAATTGCATGGATAATTCTAAAATTGAACAACATTGTTATTTGCTAACCATATGTACTTGGGTGAATAAAACCAAAATCTTATAGCTTTTCACTCCACAAAAACTATACAAACCCAAACTAGGGTTTTAGTTACAAACTCTAAACCCATAGACATTCCAAAAAAATATTTCTATATGACTAATATGTGATAACCACTCAAATACTAACCTTGGAACAACACGATAATTCTTATAGCAGTATAAACTCCTCAGTATAATCTTTAACAAACTTTGAAATAAACATAAAATAATGGTAGGAAAGAATATACATAGACCGCAATCAAAAAAACCTACCCACAAAATAAACTTATCAAAAGCTTGACACAAAACCTTAACTAGGGTTTTATTTAACAAAACATACTATTGGTATTTTGATGATGTTTAGTTGTGATTGTCATTGATGGACACAAACTTATTTGATGAATGTATTATTCTCAATCGGTAACTGTTCTAACCGGTATTGTATGAATAGTCTTTATTTGATTTAAGACTATTGGTGTTTTAAAGGAGAAGCTTATCGGTCAAGTGGTATGAAGACCTCAAGCAAAACGGAGACCCCGAGCGACAGTTAATCTTTTGATCAGATTGACTATGATCAAGTTTTCCAGTCTTCACCTATTAATCGGTGATTGGTATATGTAATTAACTGGTATACATGTAATGTGTGATGAGTTATCATCCACTGACACTTTAGCGGTGTTTTTGTGTTGTGTTACCAAATGTGTCTAGATGCAGTGTACCTAGGAAATTGTAATCTAATCCTATTAGACCAACAAGTTCCTATTTAAGGACATCATGTCTAGGGTTTTAGAAGAAGAACAAAAGTTGATATGTGCGAGTCTTTTGAGAGGAAAGGTATCTTGTGACTGAGATTGAGAGTGCAAAGCATAGAAGATTGAAGTAATTCTTGAATGCATTAACAAGGAGTTATCAGGGATCTAATCAAGCATTTTGTTCTACTATCTAGATCATTCACTTATTGATTAATAATATCTTCGACAAGTCTGAAACCCTTAACCAGGTAGGCCCAGCCAAGCCTATTGTAAATACTCTAACAAGGTGGTTCATAGTTGTGGATCTGAAATCCTTTAACAGGGTAGTCTTTAATAGGACTTATCTCCTAACAGAGATCTAGATTCCTAACAAGATCTATTCTGGTGAAGAACATTGTAAGACCTTAATCAGTCTGGTTACTATTCTACAGATAGTTGACTTGTGATTTTTACTCACCGTGGTTTTTCCCATTTGGGTTTCCACATTAAAATATCTTGTTTTATGGTGATTGTGCTTTTATGGGTGAATGCTTTATTTTCTATTTGTCTTATTTATGTTTTAACCAGTTTATTGTTTAAGCTACTGCATTGGTCTGCTGGAAAATTGTTTTAAGAGTTTGGTTAAGTTTTTAGGCATACTAATTCGCCCCCCCTCTTAGTATTCATCAATTGGTATCAGAGCCAACCTTTCCATAAGTCTAACCAACTGAAAGGAGATATGGGAGAATACAGTATGAGGGAAGTCACTCACTATTTGGCTAAATCTGAGAAAGTGTATGATGAACTCAAGATCAAGTGTAAAGCCTCTTTAGTCAAGAGAAGAGATCTTACTGAGCAGTTGATAGAACTTACCGAAAATAGCTCCTCTGATGAAGTAGACATGGATGCCCTAGTTGGAGAAGTGGAGAAATTAAATGAATCCAAAAATAACCTAAGGAGGGAGCTAGAAGGACTGACTATCAAGATGAGTCAAGAACTGGAAAATAGGAGAAAAGATGAAGATTTGGTAAAAGACAGGGAGCATAATATCTTTAAATTAAAGCAAGAAGTTGGTACCATTACCACTTATCTACAGGAGGGTAAAGAAAAGAAAGAAGAAATGCAAGCTGAACTGAATGCAACTTTCTCTCAAAATGAAACCTTGGTGAAGACCAATGATTCCCTTTCCAAGGAACTTGCTAAGTTCAACTAGAAAGTTGTCAAGTTAGAACAAAAACTGGAATCAGTAAAACCATCAAAGGATACCACTGGACTTGGTTTCTTTGGATACAAGCAAGGTGAGACCTTTGGAACCAAGAATGATGCACTGAAGAAACAATCAGTACCTAAGGAGAACAACAGAAATAAAGGTAAGAAAAAGTTTAAACCTATTTGCTTTAAATATCTTAAGGAAGGACATACTGCCAATGTATGTAGGATCAAGCCTTACAATAATTTTCCTTATTTTCAAAATAATGTGGCTAGACTTGGTAGATTTAATGGTCACTATTATACATGCAACAAGTTGGGGCATAGAGCTTTTGAGTGCAGGTTAGTTATCAACAACTCTTGAAATAATCCACCAAGATCGAATGGAGCCACCCCTAAACCTCTTATGAACTGGAACCCAAAAAGAAGAGGACTGGTACTTATTTAGAGAGAATCAAATCTAGTGAGGAACCGAAGGAGATAAAAGGTAAAGCAGCACCATCGGCATCGAGACCGGTTACATCTGCTGCTAAACCCAAAGTGACCAAAAGGTCACCTGCTAAAAAGAAACCGGAGGCTATTCTGACAAAGGTGTTCAAATGAACATGAAAAACTAGGAATCACTCACCAGATCCAGAAGACTCTAAATCAGAGGTAGAAGTAAAAAAGACAAGGCAATCTACCAAGAAGGTGAAGTCAATTGGTAATGTACCTACCATCTCTACACCAGTAAACTTATATATTTCTTCTTACAAGCCTATGACACATTGTCAAAGGACCATAAAGAATATTAGAAGAAAATTCCTTGACGATTTTAAGGATTATTTTGATGATTTCAATGATAATGAAAAGGAGGAGGTTAAACAAGAACTCATTAAATATCTATGCATAAATGATCAGTCACCTTCTGAGATCAAATCTATTACATCTAAATCCTTGTATGATTCTTTGGACAACAAATGGCGCATTGCTATTGACAAGGAGCAAGAAATAAGAGAGAAAATTTTTGCTCAATATTTTCCAGATGTCTCTAATTCAGAATTGTTTGAACTCATTGATAAGAACAAAGGCATTTTCTTCATGGGAAAAAGAAGACTTCTGCTACTCGAAGGCAAATTTTTTGAAGTGGAAAAAGACACCCATTTGAAAGTGAAAACTATTGTTGACATGCAAAGAGTACAAGAAGCTAATCGGTTGGCTGAACAAGAGCTTGATCTATCCACAGCCAAACCTAATGTAGTCTTTGAAAGTATGGGTGAAAGAATAGCAGAACAAAATGACCCCATTGATGTTGATGCACTAGAAATAGAAGATATAACTCCAGATAAGGAGCAAGCTAAAAAAGAAAGATTAGAGAAAGAAAAGGAAAAGAAAGTAGAAAATGAGAAACTTGAAAAGGAGAAAGTAGAAAAAGAAAAACAAGAGAAAGAACAAGTGGAGAAAGCACGACAGGAAAAGAAGAAAATGGAAGAAGAGGAAAAGAAGAAAAAGGAGGAAGAGGAGAAGAAGAGAAAGGAAGAAGACGAGAAAAAGAAAAAGGAAGAAGAAGAAAAGAGGAAAGAAATAGAGAAGAAGAAGGAAGAGGAGAAACAAAGAGAAGAAGAGAGAAAGAAACAAGAGGAGCAGGCTATCAAGCTAGCCCAAGAAAGAGATGAAGAGGAGAAGCAAAGACAAGGGAAGGTCAAAGCCAAAGAAGGAGATCAGATTCCTAAGGCCACTGGAGATCAAGCCAAGCAGGTTGATTCCACCAGTTCCACTAATATGACTCTTGCTTGTCTGACCCAATCGACTCATGAAACTGAGCTACCACGAAGAATTGACTTAGCGTAGGAAAGATTGGAAGAACTAAGGAAAAAGAAAGAACATGATGTCATTCAGTTTGCCGTTGACACCCTCTCTAATCTAATCCTCGGTACTAATCTCCCTAGTACCGATTCCTCGCTGGCTAAGCTCAAACTACTTTGCACAGTAGTCGATGACCAGGTACAATGTTTGGAAGATGTTGCCCAGGCCACTACAAAGAAAAGCCATGAAAAGGCACTCACAGTTACCTTAATACAACACATGAATGACGATCAGGTAAAACTGGTTAAACAGAAAGATAATATAAGGTCAGCTATGGGTGAAGGTCACCTACTCTTGACTAAAATCTATCAACCTCACCTATTCTATGAAGATTCTCTAAAGCAGAAGACAATATTACAAATAGAGTTGCAGAAATACATCGGCAACTTCAAACTGCCCTATGATTTGTTCACAGCCTATAGACACTTTATTCATCATTATCAGCATCAAATTGCCAAGCTTGACTCAAAAATCTACAATCGGACTCAAGATTTGCAGGAGCTTTAGTTGCTCCTATTGCCTAAATTGCAGGTACTCCAGAAATGCTTTCTGAACCTAGAAGCTATCACTGTGACATAGGAGATGAGCACCATAGATGTGATGGAAGAACTAGCCTTCCAAATGAAGACCGAGAGTGAAATTGCTGCCTCACTTCTTGAGTCATGGTCCTCAGATATGGAGGACTTTCTGCAAAACTTTAAATCTCCTTTTGAGAAATTTAATTCTTTGTTATCATAAACACATACTCTGTTTTTATGATTATGCAAACTGGCAATATTTTGTATTTGCTTTGTCATTGTTGGCAAAGGGGGAGTAGTGTATCTATCTTCAAATTTTGACAAGTATTTTTGCACATACTTGTAATTTTTGCAAAGGGAGTAGTGTATATGCTTAGAGGGAGTAATTCTGCTTATGACATTTTTTTTTGTGTTAAAGCACTTAGATGTCAAAATTTTTCCTAAGTGTTGCCATCAATGCCAAAGGGGGAGATTGTTGGTATTTTGATGATGTTTAGTTGTGATTGTCAGTGATGGAAACACACTTATTTGATGAATTTATTATTCTTAACTGGTATTGTTCTAACCGGTATTGTATGAATAGTCTTTATTTGATTGAAGACTATCAGTGTTTTAAAGGAGAAGCTTATCGGTCAAGTGGTCTGAAGACCTCAAGCGGAATGGAGACCCTGAGTGACAGTTAATCTTTTGATCAGATTGATTATGATCAAGTTTTCTAGTCTTCACCTATTAACCGGTGATTGGTATATGTAATTAACCGGTATACATGTAATATGTGATGAGTTATCATCCACCGACACTTTAGCGGTGTTTCTGTGTCATGTTACCAAATGTGTCTAGATGCACTATACCTAGGAAATTGTAATCTAATCCTATTGGACCAACATGAAATCATGTTCCTATTTTAGGACATCATGTCTAGGGTTTTAGAAGAAGAACAAAAGTTGATATGTGCAAGTCTTTTGAGAGGATAGGTATCTCGTGATTGAGATTGAGAGTGCAAAGCATAGAAGACTGAAGTAATGCTTGAATGCATTGAGCATTTTGTGCTACTATCTAGATCATTCACTTGTTGATTACTAATATCTTTGAAAAGTCTGAAACCTTTAACTAGGTAGGCCCAGCCAAGCCTATTGTAAATCCTCTAACAAGGTGGTTCATAGTTGTGGATATGTCATCCTTTAACAGGGTAGTCTTTAACAGGACTTATCTCCTAAGAGAGATTTGGATTCCTAACAGGATCTGTTCTGGTGAAGAACATTGTAAGACCTTAACCGGTCTAGTTACTATTTTGTAGATAGTTGACTTGTGATTTTTACTCACCATGGTTTTTCCCATTTGGGTTTCCACGTCAAAATATCTTGTGTTATGGTGATTGTGATTTTATGGGTGAATGCTTTATTTGCTATTTATCTTATTTATGTTTTAACTAGTTTATTGTTTAAGCTACTACACCGGTATGCTGGAAAACTATTTAAGAGTTTGGTCAAGTTTTTAGGAATACTAATTCACCCCCCCCCCCCCTTCTTAGTATTCATCACATACTACCAAATTAATTTTACCCACAAGATACAATAACCTTAAATAATATTGATATAGTATACTGTGTGTAATTTGAAATAATAAAAATTCTTTATTTTCTACAAACTAAACACCTTAACTCTTTTCTTAACCACCAAACACCTGAAAACCAAGAAATGACAAGTTTCTTTTCAAAGATGACACAAAAATGAACAATAGATAAAGGAACAAGAACACCTGAAAAGATGGAGATGAGAAAATTGTCAATGTTGCCACTTGAAACCTTCTTTTTGGCCTGAGAATTGCCACATCACTGCACTTGATTCTCTGTCATTGCCATACTTTCTATGAATCACAATAACCAAATCCCATGGCCGTGCCTAAGAAATGTTGGCTAGGGTTTAAAGACAAGCAAATCTGCAAAGCTTTTCAAAAGCCATATCAAAATGAAAAGACAATAACAAAAAAACCATTCATAATAACCAAGATAATAATAATGTCTTTTTGACTTAATCACAAAGTCCTCGTAGCCTAGTTACATAAAGTGACTCAACATCATGTGATCCTTTTAATCTTTCAATGCTTTTGATAAATATTTCATGCCAAAAGTCTTTAAGACTTTATATTGAGTGCCATTAGAGATGATATCAAATTGTTAGGCAATAATACCCTTAGGTAACTTTTCA
Source organism: Cryptomeria japonica (assembly GCF_030272615.1). Taxonomy (NCBI): domain Eukaryota; kingdom Viridiplantae; phylum Streptophyta; class Pinopsida; order Cupressales; family Cupressaceae; genus Cryptomeria; species Cryptomeria japonica. Next base: position 419,611,507 of record NC_081406.1, on the reverse strand, counting down.
ATACCATGAGCCCATAATGAGTTTATTTTCCTTTCTTAACCCTTAGAAAATTTATTCTAAATGGATTTAAACATTTTTTTTAGTGTTCACAATAAGATTTATGAACCTTATACTGCGAATATCTTAGTGTGATAGAATTTGTATATGAACACCACAAAATATGCCAGATAATAAGACTTTTCAAAGATGCTAGTGAACAATGTTACCATAACCTTTAGCATCTTTTCACATATGTAACCATGATCAAGGAAAGATATAATATGGTAAGAAACATCATATGCTTGCATTCCAAAATGAGTAACTATCAATGAATAATAAGTATGAGATGAGGAGACCTTTATAATGAATATGCCTCCACATAAACCTGAAGTACCATATCAATGCCACTATGATGTTTATCAATCAAGTATACCATAAATGAACTGTATTGAATATGCAAAGAGAAGGCCATAAAGAGGTCATGCAATGAACATAAATATGCATCAACACTAATCAAATACCAATCAAGATATATCAATTCCAATACATGAATGTCGTCCTCCAACAAATCCGATGGTCCTCACCAATCAAATACCAATCAAGATATATCAATACTAGTACATGAATGGTATTCTCAAACCAATCTGATGGTCCTCTTGTGTGGAATATGATGGTCCGATTGTGTGGATTTTTCATCAAGGGAAACAACTAAGGGTCAACAATATAGGTACCAAATGGAACTATTGAGTAATTATATATATATGAACCTGAATGTAAGAAAATATTGTTTGTATAAATCCATCTTTTGATAAGGATTTGAGACTTCCAGTTGCATTTGTAATGTTAGGAGACCTCATGAAAGGTTGAGTTTGTATGTCTTAGAGAATGTTATAGGTAGCTGCATTGTACAATAAATATGGCATGTCTAGGAAAATTTAGCCATCCATGTATATTTTTATGTGCATATATTGATTGTTTGGCAATGATCCTCCCTCTTCTCTCCATTTATAAATAATATTCATAGTGCCTAGGAATTTATTTGATATCAAATAGAAGCATTGGATACTTATTGATGAATATGGTTTTGCATACATTAAAAGAAAATGTGGGTGGGATAAATTAGAATTGAAGATCAAAATTTATGTATTGCATCTATGATTTCCATTAGGAAGGATAGCTTTTGCATGAATAATATAAGAAGCCTTATGAAACATTAGATTAATAGATCATGTTTTAGTATATGTTAGGCTAAGTTGGTGCATTGCATATATAATATAGGTAATTTGTTCAAAATCATACTATTGTGTCCTTATTTGGATTGGAAAGATAAAAGTATTTAGCTTCATGGAAGATTTGCATGGTTTTGATGAAATGTTTTGTTTGATCAAATGAATAGATTAAGAAATGATGTTATCTCCTTACCTTATGTTGAATCTCAATAATGTTCTCGCTCAATGAATTTTAGTAGAATGGGTTAATACTAAATTGAATGAGGTTATAATACGTTACTAGCTAGCAATTTTCATAGAATTGTTGAAAATATTAAATTTCTAAATGATTATAGTTAAGGGCTGATAGGAGTTGATTTTTAATAGGATGTGTATATTTGAATTAGTGTGACATTATATGTAATGAAAATAAAATTGTTACAAGTAAGGCTATGATATTTAGTTTCATACTTAATATAGACAAATTGACTGGTTAATGGAATGTTATAAAATTATCATAGGTGATAGGAGTAGTTGTGATTGAAATTTAATATTAAATTTTACTTAGCAATAATTTAATGAGTTTTGTCTTCCAAAAGTCAATTTGTTATGTTAGGTGTGAATATTTAAATGACTAAATTATTTTGTGATATCGTGAAGGACATTCTAATCATTTGCATGCTATTTATTATACATTGTGAGCAAAGATGTATGTTGTAGTGTATCATCAAGTGATTATTTGAGGTTTTGATATCTATTTTTATTATAATATGGTAAGTGTTATTATTGTTGGCATTATGGATGAATTGATTATATGTTGCATTAATATTTTATCATTGATGTCAACACTAGCTGTTATGGTTAGTTACCGATGGACAGGTTTTGGTTATCGGTAGAAGATCTAGTGTTACCAGCAGAAGAGACTATCTATTGGACACTTCCGACATGTTTGGATCAATGGAGTATATTTGATTTAATGTGTTACATGCTTCTGGAGCATTTTTTGGTCATTTGGTCTTGACTTGGTAGTTGAATTCTATCATACACTCTTGTAAATCCATATCGGTATTGGTTTAAGGTTTAACCGACAGAGCTTTCACTGAGAAATCTTGACAGGATGCATAAGTAGTGTCGGTGCAGCTTCTAGATGGATTTCAGGATGTTGAAGATGTTCTTTGATCATGCCTCAACTAAGTGAAGACATTGCTTTGGTATGGTGGACCTAGATTAGGTTTGGTGCCTATCTAGGTTATGGATCGGTATCATATTAACATGTTCTCTACATGTTACCGGGATGATTTATGGATTGGTTATTGTTGTTTTGGTCTTAAGACGACATGGCATATCATTGTAAAATGGATGTATGTAATGATCTTATTGTAATATCTTCTAGGTAGCCGAACTAATTGGTTTAGGCCTTAAGGTTGGTATAAAATGAGGTAAGATCTCATTATAGATAATGTGTCATGGTGTTGGAATGCAATATCATATGCGAAGGAGATTTGGTCGATCATAGGTGATCGAATTATGATTAAGAGGTCAAAGGCCTCCGATATTGAGCTTAACCGAGAATATAATTAGGCATGGTAGATACTATCTCTAGCAGTTCATTATTGTTGATTGTTGTCCATTTATCTTGAGGTGGTTATAACCTCTCTCTAGTCAATGAGACTCTTTTGTAATGAGTAGTACACTCTAGGCAGTGTGCCTTCTTGTATGTACAAGCCCCTCATTTTATCACATACTTTCTGCAGAAGTATCACCTGGCAGTGGGTAGGATTCCCACCATGGTTTTTCCCTTTTTGGGTTTTCCACATACAAATCATGGTGTTATGTGGTATGGTTGCATTGTTTTGATTATCTATTTCATTGTTAAGCTTTATTGCTTACCGATATCTATTTTTGATATTTTGATACTTAATGTTTATGTGATCCGGTTAAAGGTTATTAAGTGGATTAATTGATATAATCTGTCAACAACTGATTCACCCCCCCCCCCCCCCCTCTTAGTTATTCACAGGTTATCCTAATAATTGGTATCAGAAATTTGGTCCTCTTTCGTAGAAGTTTAACCGCTTGAGGTAGATCCTATGGTAGCTAACACTTCAAATCCACCGGCAACTATTTTCAGAAGAGAAATACCTAAGCTTGATGGAACAAATTATGGGATATGGAAAATCCAAATGGAGACTCATCTTAAATGTCTTGGCAAGGATATTTGGGAGATCACTGAGAAAGGATATACACCTTATGATCTAGCATCTAGCAATCCTGCTTCTACAGACTTGGATAAGAGTATTGAAAATTCTTGCAAAGCTAGAGAAACCCTCTTGTGTGCACTTACTGATCAACAAATCATGGGATTGAATTATAAATCATCGAAAAAGGTTGTGTGGGATAAATTGAAAACTTTGAATAAAGGTGATCCTACTCTCAAAATTGCTAAACTTAATGGTTACCGGGTAAGGTATGAAAACTTGAAGATGGAAGATAATGAAAGAATTGTTGTGTTTATGGAAAGAGTAAATGAGATTATTATGGGAATTCAATGTTGTGGAGGATCTCTGAGTGAAGATGAAATAGTTTCCAAAGTCTTGAGATCCCTCCCACTATATTACAACATGAAGGCAACTACAATAAATGAGTTGAAAACAATGGCAAACACTTTAGTTAACAGAGACATTCTGATTGGGAAATTATCCGCTTTTGAGCTTGGAGAATTTGGATCTTTTGGAGCTATAAAGTATGAACCTTCTTTTCATGCATCATCATCATCTACCAAAAAAAGTGATTGGAAAGCCCTATATGAAAAATAATTGGAAGATATGAGGAAATAAGATGAATAATTTGAGCAACTTGAAGCCTTCTTTGCTATAAGAGTACCTAAAGGACCGACAGGAAGTAAGTATGAAGGAAAAGCACCTTTTAAATGTTTTGTATGTAATAAGATTGGTCATTTTGCATATAGATGTCCTAAAAGGAATACAAGATTTGAAGAGAGAGTTAAGAAATCATTTAAGCCTAATTAGAACAGATATAGATTTAAGAAAAGTAAACAATGCTACATAGCGGATGAGGCAAGAGTAAGTGATGACTCTAAGGATGAACTGGTAGCAGACTCTGCTAGTGGATACGACAATGGAAAGGAATGGGTGTTCTATGATTTAAAGGAAGATGAACCAGAACCAGCTATCATAAATGAAGAAAAGGCCTTGACAGCAAAATTTGAAGATAAGGATGAATGCATAATTGATAGTGGATGCTCGCATCATATGACTGGAGATAAAAGAAAAAAATTGTCCCTACAAGAATACAATGGTGGTCAAGTTAGATTTGGAGATGACAAAGCATGTATGATCAGAGGTAGAGTTATTATTTCTCTGGATGACAAACATAATACTGATAATATCTATTATGTAGAAGGTTAAAAGCATAATCTTTTGAGTGTTGGTCAATTGGGGGACAAGGGTTTCCAGCTTCAGTTTAAAGATAGAAAATGCAAAATCATTAACAAGACTGGTTTGGAGATTGCAATCGGTACTCAGACCGGAGGTAATATCTTTCATTTGAACATTGGTAATAAGACATGTTTGATTTCTCATATTGATGAGATTTGGTTATGGCATAAGAGGTTGTGTCATGTTAATTTTGATTTTATTGTTAAAATCAGTTCAACTAAGGTAGTTAGAGATATACCTAAGATTATGAAGCCTCATAATCTGGTATGTAAGGAATGTCAATTGGGAAAGCAGGTTAGAACTTCTTTCAAGAGCATATATGATAAATCTAATGATGTACTTGATTTGATTCACACTGACTTATGTGGTCCAACAAGGACTAGAAGCTTTCAAGGAGATAGATATTTCATGTTGATTATTGATGACTATTCTAGAATTATGTGGGTGACTTTTCTAAGGGAGAAGTCTGAAACCTTTGAGAAATTGAAGATCTTTAAAGAAAAGGTTGATACAGAAACTAGATTGAAAATCAAATGTCTAAGATTGGATCAAGGCGGTGAGTTCACTTCTCATGAATTTAACAGTTATTGTGAGACAAATGGAATTAGGAGATAGTTATCTGCACCTCAGACTCCTTAGCAGAATGGAGTAGTGGAAAGAAAGAACATAACCATTTTGGATGCAACAAGATCTATGATGATGGAAGCCAAATCGCCTCACATCTACTAGAGAGAAGTAGTGAGTACAACAGTCTACACATTCAATGGAGTTCACATCAAAGGTGAAACCAGTAAGACCCCTTAAGAATTATGGTTTGGACATACACCTACTATTAAATATTTTAGAATTTTTGGAAGTAAATGCCATATCAAAAGAGATGATTCAATTGGAAAGTTTGATCCTAGATGTGATGAAGGGATATTTCTTGGTTATTAAATTTAAAGCAAAGCATATAGATGTTATAACAAAAGAATACAAAAAATTGTGGAGAGTACTAATGTCAAAGTGGATGAGTAGTATAGAAATCAATCTATATCATATGATAGGGAACCAACAGTGGAAATGATCATAACTAAACTGGCAATGCCTCAATCGGTATAGGAAACTCAGATAGTTACACTAGTACAATCAAAAAATTCAATTGTGACTGATGATCAGAGTAGTGAACCTGAAGTTTAGAAGACACCAAGGTATGTAAGATTAAATCATTCTGAAGATCAAATCATTGGAGATAGGAACAAGAAATTTATGACAAGAAGAAGACTGGCAAATGAAGAGGTATGTCTTATTTCTCAAATTGAACCGACATCTATTATTGAATCTTGTAAAGATAAACACTGGTTAAAGGCTATGGAAGATTAATTAGATCAAATAGAGAAAAATGAAACTTGGACTTTAGTTTCCTGGCCTAAAAATAAGAATGCTATAGGAACTAAATGGGTTTTTAGGAATAAAATAAATGAGGATGGTCAAGTTGTGAGAAACAAGGATAGATTGGTTTGTAAAGGATATTCTCAAATAGAAGGAATTGATTATGGTGAGACATTTGCACCTGTAGCTAGAATTGAAGCAGTTAGACTATTTCTTGCCTATGCAGCTTATAAGAACTATAAGGTCTATCAAATGGATGATAAATGTATACTAATTCACCCCCCCCTCTTAGAAAATTTCTTTAAACAACAAACTAATTAAAACACAAACATAATCTACAAGTTAAAGCAGCTGTCAAAATTCATTTAATGACCTCTAGCTCTACCTCTTCCTTTTCACTATTGCTAAGGTCATCAAAATAATCTTTTAAATCATCAAGAACTTTCCTTCTAACATTATTCATAATCCTTTGAAAATGTGTCATAGGCTGGTAAGAGGCAACATGCATATTTACTGGTGCAGAGGTTGCAGGTACATTATCGGTTGTCTTTGTCTTCTTACTTGGTTGCCTTGTCTTCTTCATTTCTACCTCTGGTTCAGTGTCTTCTGAATCTAGTGTGTTATTCCTGGTTTTTCTCTTTCTTTCAAATACCTTTGGTGGAATGGCCTCTGGTTTCTTTTTGACTGGTGACCTCTTGGTCACTTTAGGACTAGCAGTAGATGTAACCAGTGTCGATACTGATGGCACTGCTTTCCTCTTCTTCTACTTTGGTACTTCAATAGATTTGATCTTCTCTGAGTAAGTACTAGTCCTCTTCTTATTTAGATCCAATGGTGAATAAAGTAGGGTAGAGGCATGCCTTGTGAGTATATCATTTACCACTTCATAGCCCATAGGCTCAACTTCATCTTCTCTAGGCTCAACCGCTTCCATTATGCAGTGATCCACTTTGATTGTGAAACATGTATCATCTTCATACTTTTTAACCAGATCACTTGATATTCTCATTCTCTGGTTCATCTTCAGTCTGAACTCATCAAAATACATATTCAAAGTCTCTGGATAAGAAGATCCTGATGAATAATGATGAACAACAGATACCCCAACCAGTACTGAGAGTGGGGGGTGAATCAGTACAGGTAAAAACTCTCTTAACAACTTATCTAGCTAAAGCAAAAAACCAACTGGTTATCACCATTACTTAACTTAACCATGGTGATACCGGTTAAACATAGTAAGACACTAGACACCATAAACTAATAGGCCTGAATACTTCAAATACGATCAATTGTGCAACATCAACTTCACCCATAAACATATGCATGTGGTATACTAAAAATACCATAACCTATTAGCCCTGCATGCATAATATTTCAACCAAATACTTCATAAACATCACATGAAAAATGCATAACACATAACACATATTTTTTGCATGGAAACCCAAATGGGAAAAACCACGGTGGAGATGAATACCCACAAGCTTGTTTTGAACTCTTTTGAAGCTCACCTTGTTAGGATCCTAGTCTGATTAAATACTTTACAAAAAGGTTCTGCTATGAACCAATCATGTTAGAGATCACTCGGTTAAGGGATGGCTATATACCCTGTTAAACGTTACCTCACTAGAGGATTTAAAGAGCTCAATGATCTCGAGTCACCTAGTTATAGGTTTTACAATAAGCCTGTTAAATCTACCCGGTAAAGGGATTTTCCATTTCTTGAAATGATTAGAAGACAATAGGAAAAACTATGTTCTGATAACAACACTACATGCCAAGATAGATCCTTTTCATATCCTCTATTCTACAATCACACTCTACAGTTTCACTCTTACTAGTCTGGCAAGTATCAAGTATCTCTTCACTCAGATACATACACACAACATTTTCCATCACCTTTTCAATAACAAACATCATCGACCTTATCGACAATAGATAGGTCGGTAACATAAATCCTAAACCCTAAGAATCTTAGGTTTACAACATAGGCGGTCCAATCTTGACCGTCAAACATATTGCATAGAGCATTACAATTTCAAATAGACCACAAGACAATCTACATCATTCATTCATCACTGCACATGGGAATCAGTAACCCATCACGTTCTCTTCTCATACCACTAAGAAGAATGATCATTCCTAAGGTAGACTTCAAACGCGATCAATCTTCTTATGCCTCAATCCTTCACGCGCACAAAGCTGACATGGCACCTCGATCACATCTCTTAGCTAACTCATCATAGAGTATCATTGGTTCATCGCACAAGATGGATCACCAAACTGATAACCATAGAGCTGAGATTAGCAACCAATAATCACACTTAGTGAAACCCCGACATCAGTTCACTGAATCTCCTCATGCCTCTTCATATCGGTTCACCAACTTCTTCCAATCTGCACATTGGTTCACTTACACTTATTTGACATCAATGACAACATACATTATCATCGTATCAACATGTCGGTTCATCATATGCCAATGATATCCAACAATCTCCCCCTTTGGCATTAATGGCAATACTTAGTGTAGCATTGCAACTAAAAACCTTATAGACCAATGTATCTGCAATATTAGATATCTTCTCCTCCATACATCTATCATATATCTTCTCACCCTTTGACAGCAATGCCAAAGTAGAGGAATAAGCTTCCAAAATCTACTATGCTACTCCCCCTAAGGAGTATCTTCCATCAACACCTCAATCCTGAAAGATTTGATGCTATAGTACTTGGCTGATGCGGAGCACACAACCTTAGTTGACTTCATGAAGGGGTAGAACCCCTAATTCACCTCTCAAATAGGTAAATGTAGTATTCAGTAAGGGCTTAGTGAATATATCTACTAGCTGCTCCTTACTGGAAACATGTTGTAATACAACCTTCTTATTCTGAACTTTCTCTCTCAAGAAATGATATTTAAGCTCAATGTGCTCAGTTCTAGCATGCAATACCGGATTCTTGGAAATGTTTATTGCCCTTGTGTTATCACAAAATATGTTCACCTATTTAGATATAGGTACCTTGAAACCTTCCAATACATGCTTCATCCAAATTGCTTAAGTGTAGCTCATAAATGCTGCCACATATTCTACTTCAGCTATAGATTGAGAAGTACAACTTTGCTTCTTGCTTGTCCATGATACTAATATTCCACCAAGAAAGAATTCTCCACCGATTGTGCTCTTCTGGTTGTCCACATTACCTGCCCAATCGACATTGGTATATACTTAATATTATAGTCACCATTATATGGATACCGCAATCCATAATCAACTATTCCTTTCAGATATCTAAGAATCCTCTTCATAGCTACCAAGTGGGATTCTCTCAGACATTTTTGATAATGAGCTACTATGCCCACTGCATGAGCAATATCTGGTCTGCTGTGCACCACATAGTGCAGTTTACCAATCATTGACTGATACTCTTTTTCATTCACTAGTGTTGAATCATCTTCCTTGGTCAGTTTATAGCCAGTCACCATCGATGTACCAACCGATTTGCTTTCCTCCATGCCAAAAGTCTTCAATACCTCTTTGACATACTTGGATTGGGTAATAAAGATACCCTCTTTCATTTGCTGAATCTATAAACTAATGAAGAACTTTATTTATCCTATTGAAGACATCTCAAATTCTTTCTTCATTTCATCTGCAAATGCATGACTCATTTTATCATCTCCTCCAAAGATTATGTCATCCACAAACACTTCACAAATTAGAATCTGGTCACCTTCTGATTTCAAGTAGATGTTGTTATCTTCACTTGTTCTCTGAAATCCAATCTTCACAAGATGAGAGTGTAGTCTTTCATACCATGCCCTAGGTGCTTGTTTCAGTCCATATAGGGCTTTGTGTAATCTACACACCATGTCAGTATCTTCTGATAAGGGAAACCCTTTTGGTTGCTCTATATACACTTCTTCTTCTAGGATTACATTTAGAAAAGCAGACTTCACATCCATTGGATAGACCTTAAATCCCTTAAATGCTACAAATACAAGTAGCATTTGAACACCTTCTAGTCTAGCCATAGGAGAAAAGGTTTCTCCATAATCTTCTCCCTCCTCCTGAGCATATCCCTTACATACAAGCCTAGCCTTGTTCCTGACAATTGTTCCTTCTTCATTCAACTTGTTCCTGAAGACCCATTTGGTACCTATGACATTTTTATGTTTGGGTCTGGGCACCAAAGACCATGTTGCATTCTTTTCTATCTGATCTAGCTCCTCTTCCATTGCTTTAATCCAGTCTTCATCTATAAGAGCTTCTCTGGAAGTCTTGGGTTCAAATTCAGAAATCATGCAAGAGTTCTCCTTCACTTTTCTTCTTGTGAGTATCCATGCATCTTTATCTCCTATGATTTACTTTGGATCATGGTGTAGCTTCACATATTTGGGAATGACTCTACCCTGATCTGCTAGCTTTAATTCTTCTGTTTCACTAATCTCTTCTTCTCTTATTGCGGCTTCTACTGGTACAGGAACACTAAGATCTTTACAAGTTTCTTTCTTAACTAGTTCCTAGAAGGCTATACCTAGTTCATCTTCTACTTCTCCGCTACATGTTACCTCAGGTTCCTTAGGGGATTCATCAACCCTGACATTGATACTTTCAACAATTTTCTGAGTTCTATTGTTGTAACACTTGAGAGCTTTGCTCTTAGTGGAATATCCTAGAAATATTCCTTCATCACATTTTGCATCAAATTTGCTCAAGTGATCACCTCTCTTGATATATCACTTACTACCAAACACTTTAAAGTAGCTCATAGTGGGAGTTTTCTTGGTCCAATACTCATAAGGGGTTTTATCTTTGTCTTTCTTGATGAGTACCCGATTCATAGTATAGACTACAGTGCTCACTGCTTCTCTCCAAAAAGTGTGAGCAACCTTTCCTTGGATCAACATTGTTCTAGCCGCTTCAACTACAGTCCTGTTATTTATATTTGCTATGCCATTCTGTTGTGGTGTCCTTGGGGTAGACAACTATCTCTTGATACCATTATCTTCATAGTACTTATTGAATTCATCAGAAATGTATTCTCCTCCTTGATAAGTTCTCAGGCACTATATCTTTTTACCACTTTCTTTCTCTACTAATGCTCTGAAAGCTTTGAACTTTCCAAATTCTTTAGAATTGTCTTTCAAGAATGTGACCCACATCATTCTTGAGAAGTCATTAGTAAGAATCATAAAATACCTATCTCCCTGAATACTTCTCATTTTCATAGGACCACACAAATCAATATGCACAAGATCAAGTAAATTTTCTGCTGAAAAAGACTTACCTTAAAAGTTGAGGAAGACATCTTCCCAAGTTGACATTCTCTACACAAAGAATTCTCAGGTTTGTCCAGCAATGGTAATCCTCTTACCGCCTTGATCTTACTGACTTTAACAATGTTTTCAAAGTTCATATGATAAAGTCTCCTATGCCATATCCAACTATCATCAAACTTAGCCATTAGACACTGACTTATCTTGGCATTCAACTAAAATAAGTTACCTTTGGTCTGCTTACCAGTTGCAATAACTTCACCACTCTTCCCAATTATACTGCAAATTCTACCTTTGAATTCCAGAATTAATCCTTCCCTCTTCATCATTATAATGCAATGATGAAGAGGGAAGGACATAAAGAAGATTTACATCAAGAGTATGGGTTCTCAACACTGAAGCTATGTTGAGAATGCATTTGTGACTCCCACTAGAACTTTGACTGATGATCAGAAGAGAGAAATCTAGGAAAATGGGTAAGTCATGGAAGCCCTTATCAACAGCTTGTCAGACATTGAGTTTATTGATGTTCAAGACAAGGATACACCTAAGGATGTATGGGATACACTGGAAAAAATCTATGGTGGTGATGAGCATGTAAAGCAAGCTAAGGAAGAAATCCTTAGAGGTAAATTTGAGGATATGATGATGATAAGGTGAAACCATTTAGCAGTATGGCATTAGGATTAAGAATTAATCCTTCCCTCTTCATCATAAAGAATTATACTTAGGACCTTCCCTCTTCATCATTACAGTAGGATCATTTACCTCAAGTGGTTAAGCTTATATCACCAAGGACCTAGAGGTGTTGTGAGACCAATTGATGAATAATGAACAACAGATACCCCAACTGGTACTGAGAGGGGGGGGGTGAATCAGTACAGGTAAAAAAATCTCTTAACAACTTATCTAGCTAAAGCAAAAAACCAACTGGTTATCACCATTACTGAACTTAACCATGGCGATACCGGTTAAACATAGTAAGACACCATACACCATAAACTGATAGGTCTAAATACTTCAAATGTGATCAATTATGCAACATCAACTTCACCCATAAACATATGCATGTGGTATACTAAAAATACCATAACCTATTAACCCTGCATGCATAATCTTTCAACCAAATACTTCATAAACATCACATGAAAAATGCATCACATAACACACAGATTTTTCATGTGGAAACCCAAATGGGAAAAACAACGATGGGGATGAATACCCACAAGCTTTTTTTGAACTCTTTTGAAGCTCGCCCTGTTAGGAGCCTAGTCCGGTTAAAGACTTTACAAAAAGGTTCTACTAGGAACCGATCCTATTAGAGATCACCTGGTTAAGGGATGGCTATCTACCCTGTTAAAGGTTGAAACCCTATTAAAGGTTACCTCGCTAGAGGATTTAAAGAACTCAATGATCTTGAGTCACCTAGTTACAGGTTTGACAATAAGCCTGTTAAAGCTACTCGGTAAAGGGATTTTCCATCTGTTGAAATGATTAGAAGACAACATGAAAAAATATGATCTGATAACAACACTACATGCCAAGGTAGATCCTTTTCATAGCCTCTACTCTATAATTACACTCTACAGTTTCCCTCTTACTGGTCTGGCAAGTATCAAGTATCTCTTCACTCAGATACATACACACAACATTTGCCAACACCTTTTCAATAATAAACATCATCGACCTTATAGACAACAGATAGGTTGGTAACATAAACCCTAAACCCTAAGCATCTTAGGTTTACAACACATGTGGTCCAATCCTGACCATCAAACATATTACATAGAGCATTACAATTTCAAATAGATCACAAGACAATCTACATCGTTCATTCATCACCACACATGGGAATCAGTAACCCATCACATTCTCTTCTCATACCACTAAGAAGAATGATCATTCCTGAGGTAGACTTCAAATGTGGTCAATCTTCTTATGCCTCAATCCTTCAAGCGCACAAAGCTGACATGGCACCTCTATCACATCTCTTAGCTAACTCATCACAGAGTATCATCGGTTCATCACACAAGCTAGATCACCAAACCGATAACCATAGAGCTAAGACTACCAACCAGTAATTACACTTAGTGAAACCCTGACACTGGTTCACTGAATCTCCTCATGCCTCTTCATAGCGGTTCACCAACTTCTTCCAATTTGCATATCGGTTCACTTACACTTATTTGACATCAATGACAACATACATTATCATCATATCAACATGTCAGTTCATCATATGCCAATGATATCCAATAGATCCCACTACTTGCAGACTCTCCTTTATTTGTCTTGAAACTGGTAGGTCACTTGACCATTGAGCATCACCAACTCCTTGAAAATACCCTTCAAAATAGAAAAACAAACCGACAAGTAGTTGACCAAACTTAAACCTCAGTGTCTTGTCCTCTTTGATGGACTTCAGATTCTCCATGGGTTATTTTTGTATGCAAGTACATAAGTCATATTATTCATCTTCCTTGATCATCCTATAAGCGGCATGCACCGCAGCTGTAGGAACATAATTCATTCTACTATCATAGAATACTCTATACCTGATCACCATGCATGCATACTTCACCAAGTCATCTTTTATGGTTTTTACAGTCATTGCCCATTGGTCACTCACAGAACCGGTGAGCTCTATCACTTTGGTTTTGGTGATCTTGCAAAGAATAGGGACTTCTCCAACATTACAAAAATCGATCACGACATGGATTACCTCTGGTGTAATATCATGGGTTCGCTCAAGATACATCTTGTCACCATGAACCCTACTTAGAATGATCCTTATATGATCTTCTATGAATTCCTTGAGAAAGCATATTGCACTGTGGAATTTCTTCTTCTCGATCACGTTGTACTCTGGTTTAATCTTCTTATCATCTCCACAGAACAAACTCAAGTGGGAGTGAATCACTAGAGACCCTAGGTCTTCTAGTTTGGAATCAATGTATCCTGAAACATCCCCTGTGACAATGACTCCAGTGATAATTTGAGATAGGGCAATATATTTCACCTTCTTCCTAAGAAACTCAAATGACTCCTCATGTTCGATAGAACTAGAAGGGATTTTGGATGGAGAAGCCATGACTAAATAATTTTGAATGACAAGAGTGTTTCAATGAAGAATACCTTTTCACTCCGAACTAGGGTTCACCAATGTCAAATTCAAACTAGGGTTCACTGATGTCGAACACAACACACTTCTCCAAAAGCTTGTTTTACCACTCTGAACTCCACTTTGAATAGCTTGAAGTGTCTGCTAGATCTTGCACAAGATTTCTTCGAGTGCAAGATGAATCGCTCTTGTTTAACTACTCAAGCTAGAAAAATTCTCTTTTGAAAATAGGTAAGTAAAAATGACAACAAAAGTCACTTTTAAGCATGCTCCTACGTACCGTAATAAAAGCATCATTGATAGGGTACAAAACCTAACTTTACCACTTTATTTCTTTTGTCAGTTGATAGGTAACCAATACCAATAAAAACACTTTACCAATATACACTGGGGGTCTGAAAAATTGTGTTGCTCCCATATTTGGCATACCTTTAAAATTAAACTTCAAATTAGTCTCAGTGTGGAGTAAAGGTCCAATGGGTGTTTATGCGTAAGTAATGAGCACGTTGTCCAAGGTCATTTCTAGTCAAAATATGAAAAATGGAAGAATTTTGAAAATTACCACAAATTGAGGGAAATCAGTTGACAATCAGGACTTAAGCATCATTTTGTATCACGTGGTCAACTTTCACTTGAACCCAGTTCATACTTTGTCATATTTTAAACCTTCAATTTTTGGTGTATGTTGCCTATAAATAATTAAAATCTCTCATTTTAGGATTTTTCATGAGGAATAAATGGTGTTGTTATCTCATTTCCCTATCATCAACATGTGTTTCAAATTTTATGACTTAAATCCCTACCGTTTGGAAGATATGGTCATTTTTCTCAAACCTGTGCATTAAATTTAAAATATTTAAATTATTTTTCAAATCAATAATTTAATATTTTAGATTATTTTAATATTGTGGCCATTTGAGGGGAAATATTGTCTAGAATGTCATTTTCATCTCTCCTCTATTCTTCTCTATGGTTGATGAGTCAAGGTCATGAAGTTTTTAAAAAAATGGTTAAAGATGCTCCATTTTAGAGCATTTCTAACCCATAATCCTAACCTTTTGAAAAAATGGTTAGAAATGCTCCGTTTTGGAGCATTCTTAAGCCATATTTATAACCTCTCACAAAGAAAACAAAAAAGGTTAGGAATGCTCCAAAACAGAGCATTTCTAACCCATTTCCTAACCTTGTGGGCCCACTTTCGTCAAGAAGGTTAGAAATGCTCCATTCTGGAGCATTCTTAACCTCTTCAATAAAAAAATTTTAAAAAAAGAAGAGGGAAGAAGAGCTTCAAACTCCAGGTTATGAATGTTCGTTGGATGTAATGAAAAGGAGGTGATTCTCATCTGGTGGTTGCAATGATGGCAGAATACACACATAATGTATTTCACTAGATTTTGGAAATTTTCAAGTGTTTGCAATTGGTAAGGTTAATGAAAACCTATGTAACTTATGACTCCATCATCCCAGCCGGTACAAAATGGGAACTTTGAAACACGGCATTGACACTCATCATCGCATTAAAGATAGTATTTTATCATATCTCATACTGGCTATTATTGTTGTAGATGTATGCAGGATATGGAGGCATCGACAAAGCATTTGAATTACCTCATGAAATGTCTCAAAGTGCTGGAAATTCATGGAATAGAATGACAGTGGGAGCTTCGAACTAGATTGAGGATATATTTGATTTTTCCAAACATTGGAGTTTGAAATGTATGCAGATCATGGAAGCTTACCCAGTGTTGTAGTTGTTTAACAGAACACCACGAATAATGCAGAAAATGAATGCATAGACAATGCACGTGGTTTATTTGGCACAATTCTCAGGCGGATGTGGAGGCATAGATAATGCATGTGAAGTATTTGATAGAATACCACATGCAATGCAATAGTGGAAGATTAAAAATGACAGATGAATTCTTTAACATGGAATGCCTCGAGGAAACGTGGTCTGGTTTAGTGTGATAATCCACAAACTGGTTGGCATGCTCATGTGATTGACCATGTCGTTACTTGCATCAATTTATCTAGAAAGCCATGATGATGTCACCGTTGTATATGTAAAATGACTGAAGTAAGAATGAGCACTTTTACCTCACTAAGATATGGAGTAGGATCACTCGGCAAATCAATCAATATTAACGTGGCTGAGTGCAATCGATAGACCCTAGTGATAGGTGTGTCGGATTAGGCTAAGTAAGATCTAGGGTGATTCTCTGACTACACAAGGGCACTCTATATTTTATTTCTTAGGAGTATTCAAAGCTAAGGTTATAGGGCTAAGAAGGGAATTACATCTGCTCTAGTATATATATATATATATATATATATATATATATATTTGCAAATCATGGGAGCACCATGTTGGCACATGAACTATTCTACATAGCATTATTGGCACCATGGAGTACAAGTCATGAAGCATAGACATCTTGTGAAATGTTTGACAGAATGCCTTAAAGAAATATGTTATGGTTTACTGCAAAAATCACAGAGTATGCTATGGGTGAATGTGTCATCATAGTTTTCATTGGGCCAATAATGGAGTTGTTGTTATGATATATGGGCAGCTATTAAAATACAATAATCACAGGGATTTATGTTGCAGGCTATAATTGGTAATGTTAAGATATTCGAAGGCTTTCAATATAAGGACAGAGTACATGAACTATTTTGACAAAGTTGTGAATATTCATTAAAATAGTGCTGACTGTGTATTATTTTATTTGTCATAATGAAATACAAGTTTCATAACCCCGATTATGCTCACTTTCAAATATTGGGGATACCAAGTTAGGAAATGTGAGTCTTGTAGATTTCTAGAAATTAATGGAAAGGGAAGATAAGACTTTGACAACCCAGAGGTTATTAGACAGTGGATTAGCTCATGCAGTAGGATACCCCACATTAGTGCAATGTCTAGAATTAGTTCTAGAATGTATGAAAGTATTTAATCTAGATACAAAAGAAAATAGGACAGTAGAAGGGAACATGATCGCTAAACTTGATCCAGTCTCCATTGCTATAAATTTCAGGTTACCTTTCAAGGATCAGTTCATGGAGGTAAATAAGGAATATGCAAAATATTATTTTATCAATAATGAAACCTAGTGTTTGAATAACATAGTCAGGAAGTGGTTAGCAAAACCAAGGAAAGGAAAAATACAGATTCCTAAAATAACTCACAGGTCTCTACTGATGGAAGATATCGCTAATATGGTTATTTTCATGAATCGGGTCATAGGAAATGAAGACTCCAATGACTTGGAGGGGTGGATGTTCTTGTTCATTAATATCATATGTGAGGGCATACAAATTATTATTTGGGTCGAGATTATTAGTGATAATCTTTGTGATCAGTTACTCAAACTAAAGGACAATCATAACTTCTACATGACATCGTACCTCTTCTATGCTATTGCTAGGATGAAGAAATGGCCAGGATTGAATGTTGAAGGCATTTATGATGATGCGACCTAGATTTACAATTATCATCCACAATTGTAGTTGGAGGAAAGTTATCATCACTTCAAGAGGATTAACGATGCTTTCACTATGATGACAGTAAGAGAGCTGTAGGGAAATATTGGACTTAGAATATCCTTAGAAGCAACAACATTGATTCAGACATATGGTAGTTATTTTATATAGTTTCCAAAGTTCACATACATTCAGATAGGAGGTTATGATGCCTGCCATCTCATGTTGCCAAGGTTTGTTGAAGATAAGTTGATCCTCATTGAGGTATACCGACAAATTACACAAGTCAACAAAATTTGCTGGAATAAAACAAAGCGTATCATTTCTTTTCACATTGGACTTGGTTATTATAGTTGTGAGAGCTATTCAGATGCTCAAAGTATCAAGAGGTCTATAGAGAAGATTACATGTATCCTTATGAAATGAGATTTCCCTTTGATAGCAAAGGATATGCTACAGGAGAGTTAGAGCTCGGTGCCATATTTGAACACTTTCCTGATATAGAAGATTTTTGGCAAGACTGCAAAGATGATTTTGAAGTGCGGAAAAGGGACTAGATGAGATTTTTTATCAAATAGATAATTGATTATAGAATTGAAATAAATGTGAATGGCATTGAGGATGATGAATCTGATTTGATCGATGGTTTTTACTTTGAAAGGATTCAACTTCTTCCACTTCCACCCATCCATTGGTCAATTTCAAAAATAAGAAGTATTCAAGAAAGATCATCTTATGTGGTTTGAAGGACCCTTGAATGGGTTAAAAGTAAGAGGATTGAGTCTACAACAACTAGACCTTCAAATAAAGCTAATTCCTCAAAGGATAGAAATGGAGTATAGGGAAGTTCTTCCATTCCAGCTAATTTGCAAAGATCAAACCCAAGGGTGGATCCACACCAAAATATTTCCAAAGGAGGTGATGATGGAGAAGATCCAGAAAAGGGGAAGGATCTTGCCAAAGCATGTGAAGTTGGTACTATTATTAAGGAAAAGAGATCGAAGATAAAAGGAAAAATAGTGAATCTTGACCAGGAGCTTGAAGAGGAGTTGGAAAGTGTTTCACCTCAAAACCCTCCCAATATTGAAAGTCAGCAAATTATTTCCACCTCACCATCTATCATTATTTCATCTCCTCAACATGGTGATCTTGTTATTCTTGAAGAAGCTTAAATAAATGATGCTAAAATCCAATCTCCATTTTTCCCAAATAGTTTAACATCTTTAACCTGTGTATATGCAAGAAATCAAGAATCGTTGCTATCATCTTCATCATTCTCGTTACAACAGAGTTTGCAGAATAAGAAGAGGAATGTTCAGCTAGTAACTCCTAGTTTTGATGCAGTTGCAAATGTACTTCATAGGACAGCCAAACCCAAGAAATCCAAAGTCGCATCCAGATTGGGAATTAATCCATCATCGGGAAATTTGTGTGTTGAAGTAGCTCAGCCCATTGTTGAAAAAGATGTAAGTGAAGCTAGTGAGGCATATTTTAACATGACATGGGTGGATTTAGGTCCTACAACTAATGAGGGAGCTGTCCATAATTTTCAAATTTTAGCAGCTATTCTCGTTGACAAGGAAAATAAGGATAAGGAAACAAAGGATCAACTAAAGCAACAAATTCAGGTTCTTTCATCCTACATCAAATCTATTGTGGATTCTTCAGATACACAATTGGAGTCAGCCTCAACTTCAACATTAGTGCATACCGGAGGAATTATTGAGAAGAAGGTGATGGAAGATATACACAAATGCAAGAAATAGAGTAGGATGTTAGAAGAGTGGATTAATCAAATGAACTCTGAAATACAAGATTTTATTGAGAAGGCCAAGGATTATCACCTAAAGTTGGATGCACAAGAACAAGAGATTGCAGCAGAATTGAAGAATGCTAAAGAACAAGAAATGTCTTGGCAAGATACTTTGAAGGAATTCCAGAAGATAGAAAAAGAAAATATGAATATACTCATTGCTGAGAAGGTCTTCTCTCATAAAGAAGAAAATCAATCCAATACATGGTGCAAAAGTATAAGCTAGGAAATTGGAGAATATTAAGCAATGCTTGGATGAGTATCAAAAACTTTTGATAGCTTGCGAACAAACAAAGATGAAGATAATAGAAGATACAATGAATATCATTGGTGATGTATCAGTAAAAGAGCAATTTCAGCAAATGGACAGTCAACTGCTCTTAAGCAAGTTTCATGACAGAATTAATACTAAATTAGTAGATGCATAGGTGTCGGAAGCAAATAGAATGGAAAGACTCAGTGTTGTTTCAGTTGCTTTAGATGCTTGTGACATGCCTTCATATTATCAGGATTTGGTTAACATTTAGGATAACCAAGTAACTGCTAAACTAAAAATGGATAATGTGATCATTCCTGGGTACAAGTTGATGGTGGATGCGCTCAAAGCATAGAAGTCATTCAAGGCCAAAACACCAATTCAACAGAAACAAATAATCAGCTAGCATGCTTTTCGAGATATTGAAAAGTAATGCCATGTTTACATCTTTGTATATTTTATTTTATTATGTGATGCCTGGTTAGTCTTGAGTTTATTTCTAGTTTCATTGTATAAGTTTGTAATTTTCTATCTCATAGAGTCAAGGTTAGTAGGTTGAATTTTTCTGTGCATAAATATGCTAGTTATTAACTCATTGTAATTCACATAGAAATGAGTTAGTTTTTAACTCAGGATCAAAGTTGGTTATGAGGTAGTTATTTTGAGAGGCTATAAATATTAGAAAGATAGATGGAAGAAAGACTTTTTGGATTTTATGATTTTGGGACAACTAGAAATTTTGAATTATATTATTTGATCATTTTTTAATACAAGGTGGATAGGGAGTGCTCCTACGACTGTTAAGTGTTCATTTGCTTGATGTTATGCGATTATCATGTGATATTGCAATAACAAGCTTGCAAATTACTTTCCCAGTTTCATGAAGACAATGGTCATGTAACCTTGTAGATTTCATTGGTATCTCTGAAATATATAGGCGTTATGTAAACTTAATGTTCTATTTCACTCTCCTCTAATGCATAGTCTAGAGTTGATAGTGATATGTCTAAAAGCCAATGTAATCTAAATGACAATCGTATGTTTGTTGCGTAGATTCCCATAAACTCCATTCATAGTTATTTTTCATTTTCTTCTCAAAGTTGATTATACGTGAAAATACAAATACCCCTATCATACGAGGGAGCTACCCCTCTCAAACTCAGAGGAAGATCGTGTTTCAATGAATGATCTATCCAATTGTTTGGAAATTTTTGTCACTCTTCCATTGGGCACATAGTAGAATATTTTGGAGTGATAAATCTGTTTACTAACAGATTTTTGGCGACTCTGTTGGGGACCACAATAAGAAGATGGTCACCTTGATATTTTCTTTCTTTTAGCCTGACATGAAGAAAGATGGTTCTTCAACATGAAAACGTGTTTCCTGTATTGCAACCGAATCTTAATTGGGTTCAAGCCAAGCAAGAAAATATAGTTTCACAACTGGATACTTTAGGCTAGAGAAATAGAAGAAATCGAGCTGAATACAAGAGAGTAAACTCAATTCTGGAAGAAGAACAAAGACAAGCTAGAAATCCAATGGTGGTGTTTGAAAGAGTGGTTGAAATATTTCCTCTTGTGTTCCTAGGAATAAACCCAGTTGTTGAAATTAACTAGCAGCAAATTCAAAGACAACCTAGAAGATAAGATATTGTGTTTGTGACTAGTTATGGTCCTAAATCATCATAACCCACCTGTCCTACAACTAAATCTTAATCAGGTACAAGCTGAACAAGAGGACGTAATATCATAGTTCAATAGGCTCACTTGGAAGAGTTGTAAAAGTGATCAAGAATCTCAACAAGTACATCAAGTGTTGGTTGAAGAAGGAAAATTTGGTGACCTTCTCAGGAGAGTACCTGTTGGACAAGAGTTGATCATCATTGAAAGAATTGTTGTAATTCCAAGGTGTAATAGGCAAATTTTTTAGCACATACAAGATCAGCTAGAGCAAATAATCAATAAGTACACTGGCAAGCAAAAGATATACTAGAGGTGATAGGAGTAAGGGACTTGTTGATCCTGATTTTGCTGAACTAGATAAGATCAACTTTTCAACACCTTTCATATCCCATAAAAAGAAAGTTAGGTCTACTAGTAGACCTTCTTCTCCAAAGAAAGCAAGTATATATTCACCATCTTTTCAAGCTTTAACCTTACTTCCTCCTCTTGTTATCAATTTTATACCACCAATCATGCAACATAATCCTCCACCAGTTCCTTGGGGTGCTGCCGTATGTCCTTTGGCTTTGGGAAATCAGTTATAAGACTTGCAAACTGGCTCAAGAAAGCATCTTCCAAAAATTTTCAGGAGATGGAAAAGTTTCTGTGGAAGATCACATCAGTGCTTTCTTTACGACATGTGCAATCCTTGGAGTTCAATATGAAGATGTTTCTGTTTGACTCTTTGTTGAAACTCTTATTGATGCTGCAACTGAATGGTTTAATCAGCTCTCAGTAGGTTCTATTAATAATTGGGCGACTCTAATACAAAAATTTGAAGACAGGTTCAAAATTGTCGATGATGGGCACTTGCTTCTTGCACAGTTGATGCAGATGAAAAAAAGAAGTGCATGAACCTATGAGAGAATTTGTTGCACAATTCAACAAACTTGTCAATAGACTTGCAGTTGATAAGAGACCCATAGAGGAAAATCAAAAGTGTTTCTTTATTAATGCACAACCTCCTGGTATAAGTTTCCAAATAAGGCAAGGATGAGTTGTTGATCTTGCAACAACACAAAGGCTAGCTATTGAGGTTGAAGATGACTTATTGAGAGCAGGAAAATGGAATAAGGAATTGCAAAAAGGAAAGATGCAACAAGTCAACCCTGCAACCACTGATCCAATGATTTTCTCCAGTTGAGGAAACGGTTGCCACAAAATCCACCACCTTTGTATTAAGATATTCCTAGGAGGAATTATATTCCTTATCAACAAAATCGGCAACCAAAGCTTCCTGCTCCAACACCAAGGTTGGCCATTGAACATCCATCCACAAGTAATCGCCAAACTATTGCAATGTGTGACTTTCACCTCACAATAGATTATGATGGAACTTCATGCCCTAAAATGACCTAGTTTATGCAGATGAATCAAACCAGTGAAAAGATTGAAGAATATATTGAAGATGAAATTGATCAGCAGTTTGGTTCATCTACAGTTAATTTTTTAGAATATGAGTCTAGTGAGGAAGATGAGAAAGAGAGTGACATTAACAATCATAGTTACAATGTCTTTACAAAGAATTGGTGCCAGAAACTAGAGGAAAAAGCTAAAACTACTACCAAAGATAAAGAAGCGGAAGATATTCCTAAGAGAATCTTATCCAGGAAGCAAAACAAAGAAGAACAAGGATCGTCAAGCAAAGCTAACAAAGTTGTTGATCACAGGGAACCTTCTCTTGAAGATTCTTTTGATTGTCTAGAACATTGTAAAAAGACCAAGGTGCAAATTTCTCAGTTTGAGTATCTCAAGAAGAATCCGCAGTAGTTGGATAAATTGGTGCATTGTATCAAAAAGGATCTTAATTAGTCTCATTCTGATATACATCAAGAATCAGGTGAGAACTTTGATGATGATGATCTAAAGATATCTATTGCAAAGGAATCATCCCTTGTTGCCACTTCCTTTTCTGATAATTCCGATCCTTTCTATATATCCTAGTATATAGCTGGTTGTAAGTTAAGTAATTGTATTATTGATTCTGGCACATTTGATAATGTCATGCCTTCAAAAATTTCTCATGCATTAGGTTTATCTTTGAACAAACCAACTGGTGAAGTGTTTTCAATGGAGTCTAAACAAGTTCCTCTTGTTGGATAAACTAAAGATGCTCAAGTCGCCTTAGCCGCTCATCCCGAAAAGAAGTTGAAACTTAATATCCTAGTTGTTGATATCCCAGCTAGTTATGAAATGCTCTTAAGTCATAGTTTTTGTAAAGACCTAGGTGGTGAAATTCAGTTAGATTGGTCCCATTCTTTGATACCTTTAGGTAACAAGAAAGTCAGATTAAATCTTGAGCCTAAGGCAATATATACAGTCCTTAAGTGTGATGATCCAAGGGCAGAAATATTATATGTTGAAACTGGTCCAGGTACTTATATGATATCATCAAAAGAGGAAAATGTTCCAAAAGTCCTTGTTCCTGATATATCTTCTAAAATCTGGAGAATGCAATTTGATGGAAGCTCCTCATGTTCTGGTTCAAGTGTAGGAGTGGTGTTGATCTCCCCTGTATATGAAAAGTTTCCTAAAGCTTATAAACTTGTATTTGATACTACAAACAATACTGCAGAGTACGAGGCTCTTCTCTTAGGGCTGGATTTTGCTAAGGAGAAAGAAATCAAGAATTTGAAGGTCATGGGAGATGCTGAATTGATTGTAAATCAATTAAAGAATACATACCAGAGCAATAACAAGAGGCTAAGGTCATATCTAAATAAAGTGTGGGATGAGATTGAAGGGTTTGATGCTTTTCCCATACAAGCCATTCCAAGAGAGCAAAATACAAAGGCAGATTCTCTTGCTGTCTCAGCCTCTTTATTACTTCCTCATCCTGAATTTGATAAGGATGTCTATGTTGTAGAGATGATCTATCGACCTAGTGTGCTAGACAATAATCAAAATTGGTAAGTCTTCGATGATGATAAACATATCATTTCATTCTTGGAAGGGAGGGAAAAAAAATTCCAATTTTTCTTTTGATGGGAACCTACCTTCAACCAATCAAGAAACTACTAAAGAGGAGGAAAAGGAACCTGAAATTTTGCAGCTTAAAGGTAATACCATTCCTAAAGGCTTGGTTTCTCTCAAAAGTTTGTTTGATAAACATGATCAATTTGTAAAAAGGAAAGGTGAATAAAAGTCCTCAGGATCTTCAAAGGTTGAGAAGGTAGACATAGGTCTTGAAAATGATCCCAAAGTTGTTTTGATTGGGAAATGTCTTAGACACAGGAAAATGAAGATATTAATTGATCTACTCACAAGATACATCGATGTCTTTGCATGGTGCTATGATGATCTCAAAGAATTTATGAGTGGTGAATTCAAGCATCAAATTTATCTCAAATCTAATTAAATTTCATTAAAACAAAGACAAAGGCAATTCAATCCAAAAATATCAGATGCAATTTTTGTAGAGGTTGATAAAATGCTAAAGGCGAAAATAATTTATCCAATTCATCATTGTACATAGGTGGCGAACATAGTTCCTGTTAGAAAGAAAAATGGGGAGATTAGAATTTGTGTTGATTTTTGCAATCTAAATCAAGCATCCCTTAAAGATAATTATCCTCTTCCAGTCATTGATCATCTTCTTCAAACTATTTCTGGATCAAAAATGATGTCCATGCTTGATGGTTTTTCAGGTTATAATTAGATTAGTGTGGATCAAGAGGATCAAAACAAGATTTCTTTTACTACTCCATGGGGAACATTTGCTTACAACCGAATGCCTTTTGGTTTGATTAATGCTGGTGCCACATTTCAACGTGCGATGGATCTTTCGTTTGGTGATTTAAGAAATAAGATTGGTGTTGTTTATTTGGATGACTTAACTATCTTTTCCAAGAAATGAGAAGAGCATGCATATCATCTTGAATGTGTGTTGCAGCAATGTAGGCAACAAGGATTCTCCTTGAATCCGAAGAAATCAAT
The DNA here is from genome assembly GCF_030272615.1 of Cryptomeria japonica. Taxonomy (NCBI): domain Eukaryota; kingdom Viridiplantae; phylum Streptophyta; class Pinopsida; order Cupressales; family Cupressaceae; genus Cryptomeria; species Cryptomeria japonica. Next base: position 419,585,879 of record NC_081406.1, on the reverse strand, counting down.
ATTTGGAGTGACTGAAGGAAATTTGTTGGGTCACATCATTGCAAAGGAAGGGATTCACATCGATCCTGAGTGGGTCAAAGCTATTCAGAAGTTGCAGTTACCTTCTAGTAAGCCTGGAGTTCGCTCATTCTTTAGCCAAATCAATTTCATAAGGAAATTCATCCCAAATTTTTCTGAGATCACAAAATCAATTGTTGAGATGATGAAAGGTAATGTGGTTTTCAAATGGTCAGAGGAAGGAAAGCGAGCATTCAATCAAATCAAGTTAGCTATAGCAGATGCACCCACATTGATGTATCCAGACTTCAATAAGGATTTCAATGTTTACTACTATGCTTCAAACTCCACATTGTTTGCAATCTTAACTCAAAATCATAGTGATAATGTCAAGGCACCAATCGCTTTCGTGAGCATTCTGTTGAAGAAACATGAACTGAAGTATTCTATTGTTGCAAAGAAATCTTTTGCAGTGGTGAAGGCTGTGAAGCAATTTCATTTATATATTTTGAATTCGTACTCTAAAGTATACATTCCAAATACTGCCGTAAAGATAATTCTTACTCAACAGGAGATTGGATTGAGCAAGAGAGCTTCTTGGATTGCAAAGGTTCAAGAGTATGATATCGACATCAAACCTACTAATCTTTTTTGAAGGCAAGGATTATGCAAGTTGTTGGTTGAAAATACTTCAAAAGGAGAAATTATTTCAGAGTTTGAATTCCCTATAGTTTTGTTCATTAGCACCATAGATGATTGGTTTACTAATATAGCCTATTTTATCACATATGGAGAATGTCTGACACATCTCACCCCTAAGGAGAAATGGATGGTCAAGTTGAAGGCAGGCAAATATATCATCTGGGGTGATGTCATGTACAAAAAGGGGATCGATGGTACTTTCCTGAGATGTGTGGATAAATAGAAAAGAGAGAAGCTTCTTAAGTTCTTTCACAATGAAGCATGTGGTGGGCATTTCTCTTCCTCAGTAATGACATACAAGATACTAAGAAATTGTTACTATTGGCCCGAGATGTTTAGGGATGCTGATGAGTGGGTGAAGAAATGTGACACATGTTAGTAGTTTAAAGGAAAAGTACAACGTGTTGCTTTGCCATTAAAGCCAGTAATCATAGAGGAGCCTTTTCAATAATGGGGTTTGGATTTCATCGGTCCTATTCATCCTCACTCTAGTAAAAATCACACTCATATCTTGTTAGCTATGACTTATTTTACTAAGTGGGTTGAGGCTGTTCCAGTGAAACAAACAACATTAGAGGTAGTTTGTGACTTCATCAAGCAAAACATCTTGAGTCCTACATAAGATTGTCACTGATAATGCTACCAATTTCTCTTCCCATGAGATATCAACTTTTTGTTACAAATATGGAATAATTCTCTCTCATGCATCCAACTATTACCCACAGGGAAATGGTCAAGCTAAAGCCAGTAATAAGAATATTATTACTATTCTCCAAAAGTTAGTTGATGAAAATAAAAGAACATGGCATAAACATTTGTATGAGGCATTATGGGCTGATCACACCACAAAGAAAAGAGCCATCAGGTTATCTCCTTTTGAAATAGTTTATGGAATAGAAGCAAAGTTACCTATTCCTTTGGAGTTAGCTTTTCTCAAATTGTAAGAAGTTTTGGACAATTATGAATTCAAAGATACTTTAAAAAAGTGAGTGTTGTATTTGACCAAGATGGAATAACAAAGAGAGGTAGTGGTTGATAGAATTAGAGAACACCAAATGCGAGTCAAGGAATTGTTTGATAGAAGAGCAAGAGAAAGATCATTCCATGTTGGTGACTTGGTTTTGTTATGGGATAAAAGAAGAGAGCCAAAAGGAATGCATGGTAAGTTTGATTCAGTTTGGAGAGGGCCTTTCAAAATCAGGCAAGTTTGTGGTGAGAATTCATTCTACTTGGCATATATGGATGGAACACATTTGCCCCTTCTTTACAGCGGGCAACATTTGAAACTTTATAATCAGTAGGGCGGATTGCCATTTATCCATGTACATAGGATAAATAGGTTTTTGTCTTTGTCCTAGTTTTGTTGTGTAGTGAAGGACTTTTCTTTCCTTCATATTTTTGTCCTTCCTGTCTTTTGCATGTTTTTGTCTTTCATCTCTCTAGACTCCGTTGCCCAATGCATAGTGCACTAGCCTGCGAACTAGAGATTTTGGGATCATCCTGCGTCCTTTACAGTCCTTGTCCCTAGTCAGAGCCAGTTTTTGCTCCCATATTTCACATACCTTTAAAATTAAACTTCAAATTAGTCTCAGTGTCGAGTAAAGGTCCAATGGGTTTTTATGTGTAAGTAATGAGTATGTTGTCCAAGGTCATTTCTATTCAAAATATGAAAAATGGAATAATTTTAAAAATTGCCACAAATTGAGGGAAACCAGTTGACAGTCAGGATTTAAGCATCATTTTGTATCACATGGCCAACTTTCACTTGAACCCAATTCATACTTTGTCATATTTTAAACCTTCAATTTTTGGTGTTTGTTGCCTAGAAATGATTAAAATATCTCATTTTAGGATTTGTCATGAGGAATAAATGTTGTTGTTAGCTTTTTTCCTTATCATCAATGCGTGTTTCAAATTTCAGGACTTAACTCCCTACCATTTGGAAGATATGGTCATTGTTTCTCAAACCTGTGCATTAAATTTAAAATATTTAAATTATTTTTCAAATAAATAATTTTATATTTTAGATTATTTTAATATTGTGGCTATTTGAGGGGAAAGGTTGTCTACAATGTCATTTTCATCTCTCCTCTATTCTTCTCTGTGGACAACGAGTCAAGGTCGTGAAGTTTTAAAAGTATGCTTAAAGATGCTCCATTTTCAAGTATTTCTAACCCATAATCCTAACCTTTTGCAAAAATGGTTAGAAATGCTCCATTTTGGAGCATTCTTAACCCATATTTCTAACCTATCACAAAGAAAAAAAAAAAGGTTAGGAATTCTCCAAAACGGAGCATTTCTAACCCCATTTCTTAACCTTGTGGGCCCACTTTCATCAAGAAGGTTAGAAATGCTCCATTCTGGAGCATTCTTAACCTCTTCAATAAAATTAAAAAAAAAAAAAGAGGGAAGAAGAGATTCAAACTATACGTTATGAATGTTCGTTGGATGTAATGAAAAGGAGGTGATTCTCATCTAGTGGTTGCAATGACAACAGAATACACACATAATGTATTTCACTAGATTTTGGAAATTTTTAGGTGTTTGCGATTGGTAAGGTTAATGAAAACCTTTGTAAATTATGACTCCCTCATCTCAGCTGGTGCAAAATGGGAACTTTGAAACACAACATTGACACTCATCACTCCATTAAAGATAGTATTTTATCATATCTCATACTAGCGATTACTGTTGTAGATGTATGCAGGATATGGAGGCATCGACAACACATTTGAATTACCTGATGAAATGTCTTAAAGTGCTAGAAATTGATGGAATAGAATGATAGTGGGAGCTTTGAACTAGATTGAGGATATGTTTGTTTTTGCCAAACATTGGAGTTTGAAATACATGCAGATCGTGGAAGCTTTCCCAGTGTCGTAGTTGTTTGATAGAACACCATGTATGATGCAGAAAATGAATGCATAGACTCTCAGGTAGATGTGGAGGCATAAATAATGCATGTTAAGTATTTGACAGAATACCACGTGCAATGCAATAGTGGAAGATTAAAAATGGCAGATGAATTGTTTAACATGGAATGCCTTGAGGAAACGTGGTCTAGTTTAGTGTGATAATCCGCAGACTGGTTGGCACGCTCAAGTGATTGACCATGTCGTTACTTGCACCAATTTATCCAAAAAGCCATGATGATGTCACCATTGTAGATGTAAAATGACTGAAGTAAGAATGAGAAATTTTACCTCACTAAGATATAGAGCAAGATCACTGGGCAAATCAATCAATATTAACGTGGCTGAGCGCAATCAATAGACCCTGGTGATAGGTGTGTCGGATCAAGCAGAGTAAGATCCAGGGAGATTCTTTGACTACACTAGGGCACTCTGTATTTTATTTCTTAGGAGCATTTGGAGCTAAGAGTATTACATGTGCTCTGGTATATATATATATATATGATTGCAGATCATGGGAGCATCCTGTTGACACGTGAACTGTTCTACATAGCATTATTGGCACCATGGAGTATAAGTCATGAAGCATAGACATCTTGTGAAATGTTTGACAGAATGCCTTAAAGAAATATGGTATGGTTTACTGCAGAAATCACAGAGTATACTATGGGCGAATGTGTCATCGTAGTTTTCATTGGGTCGATAATGGAGTTGTTGTTATGATATATGGGCAGCTATTGAAATACAATAATCACAGGGATTTATGTTGCAAGATATAATTGATAATGTTAAGATATTCGAAGGCTTTCAATATAAGGATAGAGTACATAAACTATTTTGACAAAGTTGTGAATATTCATTAAAATAGTGCTGAGTGTGTATTATTTTATTTGTCATAATAAAATACAAGATTCATAGCCTCGATTATGCTCCCATTCTCAACTGTTCACTTTCAGATATTGGGGATACAAAGTTAGGAAATGTGAGTCTTGGAGATTTCTGGAAATTAATGAAAAGGGAAGATAACACTTTGACAACCCAGAGGTTATTAGACAATGGCTTAGCACACGCAACAGGATACCTGGTGCAGGAGCACCTTCACAATTTTGGCTTGTTTGATCCTGATGGGATCAAGAATTGAATAAAGCACTATTGTAAGAGTCCAAGTGTGTGTTTTAGGTTTCATTATAGTTTAAGTTTATCTTAGAGTTGGTTAGATAGTTTTTCTCAAGTTTTCTTTCCAGTTTTGGCCCATAGTGCCTTGTAAGCCAAAAATGGCATTATAGTGCAAATATGCTCAAAACCCTGTAACAAGCCTAGAAAGGAATTGGAGTAGGTGTATTTATTGATTTTAAACCATCTCAAATGATTAGATGGAATATATTTGTCTTATAAGTAAAAAATGCACCAAGAGTCAAAAATTGCCAATTTTGTCAAGAAATATTTTGACAAAAAGTGAGAAAATTTGTAAAATCACTCCACAAGGTAGTTATGGATGCCATAAGGGTTTAAATGGTTTTATTTTTCCTATATAAGTACACTTAAAACATTGTAAATAGGTTGGCTTGATATTAGCAAGAAGAAGTTAATGAAATATGACTGTTTTTCATGCTTTTTGAGCAAACATTGTTGTAACAGTTCGTACAGAGTACTATTTCCATACTATTATTTCATGGGAGTTTGTGTAATGGTTTTATGAAGGTTTTTAATTCTTTTTTTAAGGTTTTTACTATGTTTTGGTTTATCAAAAAAAATCTTTTAGTTTTTGCCAGTTCGCTGCCCTAAACTGGGGTTTTGAAGAAAATGGGTTGAAACACTTGGTCTCCATGGGTAACCAAGCAAAAATGAACCTTGGAGACCAAGTTGGACATTTTTACATATTGTATTTTATTTTTATGCTGTTAGTTGTAATGGAAAAGGTGAATTTGAGTGAATACTAGGCAAGTATGGTTATTTGGCTAGTAGCATGAACAAAACTCAAGATTTGCACCCAAAAGTGATTTGGAGTGAACAAATGAATGAGGCAGAGGTCTGGGAATGTGACCAAGGTTGTTAAACATCATTTTGATGTGTTAGAATATCTTTTTTCATTTAATCATTCTCTTGTTGTAATCAAAACAATGAGTTCACTATTTTTTGGAATTTGTGTTTGTAAAAATGCTCATGGAGTGCTTCAAAGAATGATCCAAGCCTTGTAACTTTAAAGGCTATGTAATATGAGAGTTCAAAAATGTTTTATAGACCTCATGGAATTATACTTTCCATTTCATACTCCTTGTCTTGGAGGGCCAAAGAGATAGCAGCAGATTGACTCGTAAAGGGACAGTTTCGACTGTGACAGTGACAAATTGACTGATTTTGCAATTGTTGGCCAAGTGTTTGGTAAAATTCTTGTATGGAAAGGGAAGGGGAAGATCTAAATTGATATGGAAGAGGTATCCAAGAAGTATGGGAGGATGAAACAAGTTTGATGGAGTGAATCCATGGTGGAAGCACCCAAACCCTCTTGAAAACCCTTGTTTTTAGGCTACAAAATAGGACAGTCATAAATTGACCTTCCTGAGATCTCTCTTGGCACTAATTCATGATTTTAGCCAAAAGGGTACTCAAAAATATTCACCTTTATCAAATTTTCCAAGTTGGGAGTGAGTAATGAGAAAAATAGTGTTTCAGGAGGGCTAAAAAGGGCTCTTTCCTTGTAGCCCTGTTTTGGGAAAAACTAAGAATCCGATTGGAGTAAGGTTTGGTGACCTTGTAAAACCTTTTGAAATCAGTCCAAATCAACCTCGGAAACCTTGTGAATCCCTCAGAACACTAGTTTAGACATTTGGGGGTTTGGACTTAGAATAGTGGATTTGAGTAACTTGAAGAAGCAAACTAGACAATGTTGCATAACACACAATAGGGTGATTGCTTGAGGAGTAGTGTGGGTGTTGGGGTTTGATGTTGCCAAACATTGATTGTAAACATAGGAAAAGTATATCCTTGGGTCCACTTGTCAAATTAGACCAATTCAGACTGATTGAGTAACTTCTCACTCATTCTCCCTATCAAATTGGTATCAGAGTCAGCGAAAGGTCTAGGATATAGGGGTGAAGATGGAGTTAACAAAATATGAGAAAGAGATAGTAGGTACTTACAAGAAGTGGAAAGAACTAATGTTTGGTGGAAAGAAGAAAAGAGAGGAAGAAGAGTTGAGGAAACAAGAAGTAGAAAGAACGAAGAGAGAAGAAGAAGAAAAGAAATGAGATGAGTTGAGAAGTTTAAGAAGGGCTTTAGAAGCAAATGAAGCAAGATTGAGGGAGCTTAAAGAGGAACTAGAGAAAAATAGAAAGGAAGATGTTGAAGAAGCAGATGGTGTAGTAGTACACAATGGAAGTTTAGAGGAAGAAGTGACCCCAAGTACCATAGAAGGTGAAGTTGAAGAGGTAGACAGTCCATTCAGTGACTTTGGGCAGCAGATGCATGCTGAAGTGAAGAATGAGTAGCAAAAAGTTGAAGAGGAACCTTATATGGAAAAGGTTCTTGAGGATGAGCAAGGGTCAGAGACCAATGTGGTTGAAGCACATAGTCTTTATCCTGATGATGGAGTTGTTGAGCAGATTGAATAAGAAGAAGACATGATACAAGGGTCACATGCACTTGAGAAGACTATTGATAAGAAGGATCCAAAGATAGTTGGTACTGATCATTATGTTGCTACAGAGGTCTACATGCATGAACACTATTAGATTGGTATTAGTCTTTATGAAGGTGTCATGACCTTTATGGGAGCAATGCTCTATACTAGGAAAATGCATGACACCAAGCACATCTATTGGTCCCCACAAATGAGCACTTCTCCTCACTTTGAGATGAAGTTCATTGAGATTTCTCATATCTATTCATGGAGTTGTTCTTGGACTAAGAGTTTGCTGGAATGGCAGTTGATGGTATCATCTACACCTTATGAGTAGCTACAACTATGGTGGATGTTGATTTTTGAAGCAAGGCCTAGAGTGAAGATGAAGGAAGGAGCTTTTCATTTGGCCATGCATGACAAATCCGAAGACAAGTACATGCCAAAGGTCAAGATGAAGCCTATATGATTTGCAGGTATCATTTATTTTGCAGGTAACATTTCCAAGAGGACTTGGAACTTTTTCAATTTTGAAGCGTATGGTGCAGGAGCACCTTCACAATTTTGGCAATTGAATAAAGCACTATTGTAAGATTCCAAGTGTGTGTTTTAGGTTTCATTATAGTTTAAGTTTATCTTAGAGTTGGTTAGATAGTTTTTCTCAAGTTTTCTTTCTAGTTTTGGCCCATAGTGCCTTGTAAGCCAAAAATGGCATTATAGTGCAAATATTCTCAAAACCTTGTAACAATCCTAGAAAGGAATTGGAATAGGTGTATTTATTTATTTTAAACCATCTCAAATGATTAGGTGGAATATATTTGTCTTATAGGTCAAAAATGCACCAAGAGTCAAAAATTGCCAATTTTGTCAAGAAATATTTTGACAAAAAGTGAGAAAATTTGTAAAATCACTCCACAAGGTAGTTATGGATTCCATAAGGGTTTAAATGGTTTTAGTTTTCCTATATAAGGACACTTCAAACATTGTAAATAGGTTGTTTTGGTATTAACAAGAAGAAGTTAATGAAATATGACTATTTTTCATGCTTTTTGAGCAAACATTGTTGTAACAGTCTGTACAGAGTATTGTTTCCATATTATTCTTTCATGGGAGTTTGTGTAATGGTTTTATGAAGCTTTTTCATTCTTTGTGTTAAGGTTTTTACTGTGTTTTGGTTTATCAAAAAAAATCTTTTAGTTTTTGCCAGTTAGCTGCCCTAAACTGGGGTTTTGAAGAAAATGGGTTGAAACACTTGGTCTCCATGGGCAACCAAGAAAAAATGAACCTTGGAGACCAAGTTGGACCTTTTTACATATTGTATTTTAAGTTTGTGCTGTTCATTGTGATGGAAAAGGTGAATTTGAGTGAATACTAGTCAAGTATGGTTATTTGGCTAGTAGCATGAACAAAACTCAAGATTTGCACCCAAAATTGATTTGGAGTGAACAAATGAATGAGGAAGAGGTCTAGGAATGTGACCAAGACTGTTAAACATCATTTTGATGTGTTAGAACAACTTGTTTCATTTAATCATTCTCTTGTTGTAAGCAAAACAGTGAGTTCACTATTTTTTGGAATTTGTGTTTGTAAAAATGCTCATGGAGTGCTTCAAAGCATGATCCAAGCCTTGTAACTATAAAGGCTATGTAATAGGAGAGTTCAAAAAAAATTTACAGACCTCATGGAAATATACTTTCCAGTTCATACTCCTTGTCTTGCAGGGCCAAAGAGATAGCAGCAGATTGATTCGTAAAGGGACAGTTTTGACTGTGACAGTGACAAATTGACAAATTTTGCAATTGTTGGCCAAGTGTTTGGTAAAATGCTTGTATGGAAAGGGAAGGGGAAGCTCTAAATTTCTATGGAAGAGGTCTCTAAGTAGTATGGGAGGATGAAACAAGTTTGATGGAGTGAATCCATGGTGGAAGCACCCAAACCCTCTTAAAAACCCTTGTTTTTAGGCTACAAGATAGGATAGTCATAAATTGACCTTCCCAAGATCTCTCTTGGCACTAATTCATGATTTTGGCCAATAGGGTACTCAAAAATATTTGCCTTTTTCAAATATTCCAAGTTGGGAGTGAGTAATGAGCAAAATAGTGTTTCAGGAGGGCTAAGAAGGGCTTTTTCCTTATAGCCCTGTTTTGGGAAAAACTAAGAATCTGATTGGAGTAAGGTTTGGTGACCTTGTAAAACCTTTTGAAATCAGTCCAAATCAACCTTGGAAACCTTGTGAAGCCCTCAGAACACCATTTTAGACATTTGGGGGTTTGGACTTAGAATAGTGGATTTGAGTAACTTGAAGAAGCAAACTAGACAATGTTGCATAACACACAATAGGGTGATTGCTTGAGGAGTAGTGTGGGTGTTGGGGTTTGATGTTGCCAAACACTGAATGTAAACATAGGAAAAGTATATCCTTAGGTCCCTTTGTCAAATTAGACCAATTCAGACTGATTGAGTAACTTCTCACTCATTCTCCCTATCAATACCCCACATTAGTGCAATGTCTGGAATTGTATGAAAGAATTTAATCCAGATATGAAAGAAATTAGGACAGCAGAAGGTAAGGTGATCACTAAACTTGATCTAGTCTCCATTGCTATAAATTTCAGGTTACATTTCAGAGATCAGTTCACAAAGGTAAACAGGGAATATGCAGAAAATTATTTTATCAATAATGAAACCTAGTTTTTGAATACCATAGCCAGGAAGTGGTTAGCAAAACCAAGGAAAGGAAAAATGCAGCTTTCTAAAATAATTCACAGGTCTCTATTGATGGAAGATATTGCTAATATGGTTATTTTCTTGAATCGGGACACAAGAAATGAAGACTCAAATGACTTGGAGGGGTGGATGTTCTTGTTCATTAATATCATATGTGAGGGCATACAATTTATTAATTGGGCTGAGATTATTAGTGATAACCTTTGTGATCAGTTACTCAAACTAAAGGATAATCATAACTTCTACATGGCATCGTACCTCTTCTATGCCATTGCTGGGATGAAGAAATGGCCAGGATTCAATGTTGAAGGCATTTAAGATGATGTGACCCAGATTTACAATTATCATCCACAATTGTAGTAGGAGGAAATTTATCATCACTTCAGGAGGATTAATGATGCTTTCACTATGTTGACAGTAAGAGAGTTGCAGGGAAATATTGGACTTAGAATATCCTCAAAAGCAACAACATTGATTCAGAAATATGGTAGTTATTTTATACAGTTTCTGAAGTTCACATGCATTCGTATAGGAGGTTATGATGGCTTCCCTCTCATGTTGCCAAGGTTTGTTGAAGATAATTTGATCCTCATTGAGGTATGCCAAAAAATTGCACAAGTCAACAAAATTTGTCGGAATAAAAGAAAGGGTATCATTTCTTTTCCCATTGGACTTGGTTATTATAGCTGTGAGAGATATTCAGATGCTCAAAGTATCGAGAGGTCTATAGAAAAGATTCACCTGTATCCTTATAAAATGATATTTCCCTTTGATAGCAAAGGATATGCTACAGGAGAGTTAGAGATCGATGCCAGATTTGAACACTTTCCTGATATAGAATATTTTTGGCAAGACTGCGAAGATGATTTTGAAGTGCGGAAAAGGGTCTGGATGAGATTTTCTATCAAACAAATAATTTATAGAATTTAAATAAATGTGAATGGCATTGAGGATGTTGAATCTAATTTGATTGATGGTTTTTACTTTGAAAGGATTCAACTTCTTCCACTTCCACACATCAATTGGTCAATTTTAGAAATAATAAGTATTCAAGAAAGATAAGCTTATGTGGTTCAAAGGACCCTTGAATGGGTTAAAAGTAAGAGGATTTAGTCTACGACAACTAGACCTTCAAATAAATCTAATTCCTCAAAGGATAGAAATGGAGTATAGGGAAGTTCTTCCATTCCAGCTAATTTGCAAAGATCAAACTCGGGGGTGGGTCCACACCAAAATATTTCCAAAGGAGGTGATGATGGAGAAGATCTAGAAAAAGGGAAGGATCTTGTCAAAGCATGTGAAGTTGGTACTGTTATTAAGAAAAAGAGATTGAAGATAAAAGAAAAAATTGTGAATCTTGTCCAGGAGCTTGAAGAGGAGTTGGAAAGTGTTTCAGCTCAACACCCTCCCAATATTGAAAGTTAGCAAATTCTTTCCTCACCATCTATCATTATTTCATCTCCTCATCATGGTGATTTTTTTATTCATGAAGAAGCTGAAATGAATGATGCTGAAATCCAATCTGCATTTTTCAAAAATAATTTAACATCTTTAACCTCTGCATATGTGAGCAATCAAGAATCATTGCTATCATATTCATCATTCTGGTTATAGCAGAGTTTGCAGAATAAGAAGAGGAATGTTCAGCTAGTAACTCCTAGTTTTGATACAATTGTAAATGTACTTCATAGGACAGCCAAACCCAAGAAAACCAAAGGGCATCCAGATTGGAAATTAATCCATCATCGGGAAATTTTTGTGTTGAAGTAGCTCATCCTATTGTTGAAAAATATGTAAGTGAAGCTAGTGAGGCAGATTTTAACATGACATGGGTGGATCTAGGTCCTACAACTCACGAGGGAGCTATCCATAATTTTCAAATTTCAGCAACTATTCTCGTTGACAAAGAAAATAAGGATAAGGAAACAAAGGATCAACTAAAGTAACAAATTCAGGGTCTTTCATCCTACATCAAATCTATTGTGGATTCTTCAGATACACAATTGGAGTCAAACTCAACTTCAACATTAGTGCATACCGGAGGAATTATTGAGAAGAAGGTGATGGAAGATATACACAAATGAAAGAAATAGAGTAGGATGTTATAAGAGTGGATTAATCAAATGAAATCTGGAACACAAGATTTTATTGAGAAGGCCAATGATGTTCACATAAAGTTGGATGCACAGGAACAAGAGATTGTAGTAGAATTGAAGAATGCTAAAGAGCAAGAAATGTCTTGGCAAGATACTTTGAAGGAATTCCAGAAGATAGAAAAAGAAGATATGAATGTACTCATTGCTAAGAAGGTCTTCTCTCATAAAGAAGAAAGTCAATCCAATACATGGTGCAAAAGTATAAGTTGGAAATTGGATAATATTAAGCAATGCTTGGATGAGTATCAAAAACTCTTGATAGCTTGTGAACAAACAAAGATGAAGATAATAGAAGATACAATGAATATCATTGGTGATGTATCAGTAAACAAGAAATTTCAGCAAATGGATAGTCAACTGCTCTTAAGAAAGTTTCATGACAGAATTAATATTGAATTAGTAGATGCATAGGTGTTAGATACAAATAGAATGAAAAGACTGTGTTGTTTCAGTTGCTTTAGATGCTTGTGACATGCCTTCATATTATCAGGATTTGGTTAACATTCAGGATAACCAAGCAACTGCTAAACTAAAAATGGATAATGTGATCATTCCCAAGTACAAGTTCATGGTGTACGTGCTCAAAGCATACAAGTCATTCAAGGACAAAACACCAATTCAACAGAAACAAATAATCAGCTAGCATTCTTTTCAAGATATTGAAAAGTAATGCCATGTTCACATCTTTGTATATTTTATTTTGTTATGTGATGCCTGGTTAGTCTTGAGTTTATTTCTAGTTTCATTGTATAAGTTGTAATTTTTTATCTCATAGAGTCAAGGTTAATAGGTTGACTTTTTCTATGCATAAATATGCTAGTTATTAACTCATTGTAATTCACGAAAAAATGAGTTAGTTTTTAACTCAGGATCAAAGTTGGTTATGAGGTAGTTGTTTTGAGAGGCTATAAATATTAGAAAGATAGATGGAAGAAAAACTTTTTGGATTTTATGATTTTAGGACAGCTAAAAGTTTTGAATTGTATTATTTCATCATTTTTTAATACAAGGCAGATTGGGAGTGCTCCTATGATTGTTAAGTGTTCGTTTGCTTGATGTTATGCGATTATCGTGCGATGTTGAAATAACAAGCTTGCAAATTACTTTCCCAGTTTCATGAAGACAATGGTCATGTAACCTTGTAGATTTCATTGGTATCTCTAAAATATATAAGCGTTATGCAAACTTAATGTTTTGTTTCACTCTCCTCTCATCCGTAGTCTAGAGTTGATAGTGATATGTCTAAAAGCCAATGTAATCTAAATGACAATCATATGTTTGTTGCATAGATTCCCTTAAACTCCATTCATATTTATCATTCATTTTATTCTCAAAGTTAATTATACGTGAAAATACAAATACCCCTATCATACGAGGGAGTTGTCCCTCTCGAACGCAGAGGAAGATCGTGTTTCAAGGAGCGATCTATCCAATTGTTGGGAACTTTTTGTCACTCTTCCATTGGGAGCATAGTAGAATATCATGAAGTGACAAATTTGTTTACTAACACATTGTTACTGATATGTTCCCCCTTAAGCTTTCCAAATCTCAATTTGTCGATTCAGGGGTCTGCACACTGAGTGTGGAAACTAGTACATCTTGTGGCTCCTCTTCAGATTTCTTTTTCCAGGTTTGATTCATATCTTCTTGAACGGATTCAACATCAAACTTTCCTTTTCCTTTTGGTTTGACCGATCTTTCTTCTGATGGATTCTTTCTCTATCTGCATGCTCTGGCAAGATGTCCCAGTTTATGCGAATGATAGCATACCATACCAAGTACTCTCCATGGTCCAGTGTTCACCTTTCCATTCTTCCTCGTGCATGTTGCAGCAGTGTGACCGCTACAATGGTAGATCAAATAGGTTTCTCTCCAACCGGTTGATGCTTCATAACCATTTGACTGGTGGTCATAGGTTCTATACCGGCTTGGGTTCCGGTTCATAGGAGGTTCTTGGACAATCCCTCTCGGTCTTGGTGCATAGACTCTAGGGTTATTCATAACTGACCTGCACTCAAACGATCTATGCCCAAACTTGTTGCATGCATAAGAATGACCATTAAATCTACCAGTTCTAGCCTTGTGGTTGTGCATATTGTTTTGCATGTAAGGGAAATTATTATAAGCCTTGCTCCTACATACAATGGTAGTATGTCCTTCCTTAAGATAGTTAAAGCATACAGGTTTGAACTTTTGCTTACCTTTGCTTCAGTTGATCTTAGGTGTCAATTTCTCCTTTGGTGCACTAGTCTTGGTTCTAGAGGTTTCACCTTCCTCATATGCAGAGAAACCAAGCCCAGAGGTATCCTTTGATGGCTTCATTGTTTCCAGCTTTTGGTCCAACTTTGCAGCACTCAGGTTGAACTTTGCAAGTATCTCCTTTGTCTCAGCAAGTTCCTTGGAAATAGCATCATTGGTTTTCATCAAGGTTTCATTCTGAGAAATGGCTACATTGAGGTTTGCTTGCATTTCTTCTTTCTCTTCCTTACCCTCTTGCAGATAAGCGGTAATGGTAATAATTTCTTGGTTTAACTTAAAGATCTCACGCTCCTTGTCCTTCACTAGATCTTTATCTTTTCTTCAATTTTCTAGCTCTTGATTCATTCTGATAGTCAGTCCTTCTAGCTCCCTCCTTAGGTTAGTTTTGGAATCATTTAGTTTCTCCACTTCTTGGACTAGGGTATCCATGTCTGCTTCATCAGAAGTGTTGATTTCAGTGATTTCCATCATTTGCTCAGCAAGCTCTCTTCTTTTGGCTAAAGAGGCTTTATATTTGATCTTCAGTTCATCATAGGCTCTTTCAGATTCAACCAATCGGTGAGTGAGTTCCCTCATGTTGTATTCCCCCATATCTCCTTTCAAATGGTTAGACTTTGAGAAAGGTTGGCTTTGATACTGATTGATGAATACTAAGAGGAGGGGTGAATTAGTAAGCCCAAAAACTTAACCAAACTTTTCAGCAATTTAACTGCAGACCGGTATAGTAGTTTAAACAACAAACCAGTTAAAACACAAACAAGCCAAATAGAAAATAGAGCATTCAACCACAAAAGAAAAATCACCATAACACAAGATATTTTGACATGGAAACCCAAATGGGAAAAACCATGATGAGAAAAACTCACAAGTCAACTATCTGCAGAATAGTAACCAGACCGGTTAAGGCCTTACAATGTTCTTCACCAAAACAAATCCTGTTAGGAATCCAGATCTCTGTTAGGAGATAAGTCCTATTTAAGGCTACCCTATTAAAGGATTTCAGATCCACAACTGTGAACCACCTTGTTAGAGGATTTACAATAGGCTTGACTGGGCCTACTGGTTAAGGGTTTCAGACTTGTCGAAGAGATTAGTAATCAACAAGTGAACGATCTAGAAAGTAGAACATAATGGTTGATTATATCCTTGACTGCTCTATGTTAATGCATTGCAACATTACTTTAGTCTTATATCCTTTTCATGTTCAATCTCTATCGCACGATGCCTTTTCTATGAAGACCTAATCTTCTCTTCAACACTTCTCATACACACATACAAACACATACAAAACCCTAGACATGATGTCCTCATATAGGAATATGGTTTCATATCGGTCCAATAAGATTGGATTACAATTTCCTAGGTTCAAAACAACTAGACACATTTGGTAACACAACACAAAAGCACTGCCAAAGTGTCGGTGGATGATAACTCATCACACATTACAATTTTGTTGGTTAACAAAATACAGTATATCGATTATCGGTTTACTAACAAAGACTAGTTAACTGGAACATAGTGTTTTGATCTTAAAAAAAAATTGACTGTCGCTTGGGGTCCTTGTACCACTTGAGATCCTTGAACCGCTTGAGGTCCTTGGTCATGCTTTGACCAGTAAGCTTCTTCTGCAAAACACCGATAGTCTTCACAAACAAAGATTATGCATATAATGGCATATAATACCGGTTTGAATAATATATTACATACTACCGGTTGAGAGTAACTCATAAAACAAAATAAGTGTGTGTCCATCAATGACAATCACAACTAAACATCATCAAAGTGCCAACATGAGGTAGAAGGAAAGGAAGTCAAATTGGTTTATGTGAACACTAAAGAACAAATTGCAGATATATTCGCTAAACCGTTGTCTAAGGAATAATTTGAGTATTTGAGAGATAGGTTAGGCATTTCTGCCCCTCCGCAGAGACCTAATTGATGCAGTTTGTCATCAATCCGACATGCATTATTATAGATATTATTCATTCTGGCATGGATGAGTGGTGCTACTACTCAAGGGGAGTAGTCAGCTTTGAGATTTAGAGGTTTATATTCTTGCTTTGATATTTTTGTTAGATTTTTGGCATTAATCTCAAAGGGGGAGATAGTGATGTGAAAAATAAATTCAGAGATATCATTCACAAGGGGAGAGTTATTGATATTCAAGAGATTGTTGGTTGTCTTCCACAGGGGGAGACTTGTTTGGCATTTCTTGGTACTTGAATGTTTTTCACATCTAGAGTTGCTATCAATGCCAAAGGGGGAGATTGTTGGCATTATGGATGAATTGATTATGTGTTGCATTGATGTTTTGTCATTGATGTCAACACTAGCTATTATGGTTGGTTACCGACAAACAGGTTTTGGTTACCGGTAGAAGATCTAGTGTTACCGGTAGAAGAGACTATCTGTTGGACACTCTCAGCATGTTTGGATCAATGGAGTATGTTTGATTTTATTTCTTACATGCTTCTGAAACATGTTTTGGTCAGTTGGTATTGACTTGGTAATCGAATGCTATCATACACTCTTGTAAACCCATACCAGCATTGGTTTAAGGTTTAACCAGTAGAGCTTTCACTATAAAATCTTGATAGTATGCATAAGTGGTGTTGGTGCACCTTCTAGATGGATTTCAGGATGTTGAAGATGTTCTTTGATCGTGCCTCAACTGAGTGAAGACATTGCTTTGACATGGTGGACCCAGATTAGGTGGTGCAGGAGCACCTAACACGAAGGCACAAAATGAGTTTATAAGAGGATAAAAATCAATTCATAAGTATATTCAATTACATTTTCATTTGTAATGTCATTTTGAGTCAATATGAATCAATATGTAAGGCTAAAAGAGCCCATTGTAATGAGTTGTCCAAGTTGTCCTAATAAGTTCTTGAATTAGTCATTTGGTAAAATTTGTATAAAATAACCTTTGAGGGGTAAATGGTGACAAAAATACATTATTAGTCCATCCTAATATGTTTTGAAGTTTCTTTTGAAGGTTTAAATTCATTTGAGTCAAAATTTGTAAAACTTGTAAAATGCAACTTTTCAAAAGTTGTAAAAAGACCAAAATGGGAAGTTGTATGGTCATAAGAGGAAGTTGGGTAGTTGTAACTTCCATGTGAAGATGAATAGGATATAAAACCTCTATAATGGTCATTCATAAGAATATGTAAAAATTGGAGAAGGAATTGAAAAGCATTGGAAACATTTTGGTATCATATTTTCATTGTTTTCAATCTCTTGTTTTGTGGTCTTGAAAGTTTTTCCTCTTGTTTCTAGGCCTGGTATGGCCATGTACAACCTAGAAACAAGTGAATTTCCTTAATTATAGTGTAGTATATTGAATTTTATTTCCATTTATTTTAGTTTGAGTTGATTTCATTCATTTTTGAGAAAGATATGAGAGTTTTGGTGAAAACTATTTGGAACTACCCAAAACCTTGATTCACGATGACCAGTTTTAGAAACATCATCATAACTTTGGATTTAACCATTGGATCTTTCTATAACTTGGAGAAACGTTCTATAATTGTAATTTTTAGAATCTGACCATAGAGATTGTCATGGTGATTAATATTTTATGAGTTATTAATGATTGTTCATGGCTGTAATTTCATGACCAGAATAAAGTAAATTTCATAGTTTGGGAAAATTCTTGGTTTTCATTTGCAAGAAATGAATAGATGAAGGGTTTAAATGATTCATATTTAATGCATAATATATGGATTTACAATCATGATGGATTTATATCTATGGAGAAGATTTGATAATGGTTATTTGATTGATGATTTTGTTGGGAGATATATGACAATGCCTCTAACATGTTGGAAGATTTGTGTTGATAATTGAACTTCACGAATGATTTGAGATTCTTGGTTGGATTTTCAGGATGCTCTGCATCATTAGGTCTGGTGCCTATCTAGGTTATGGATTGGTATCATGTTAACATTTTCTCTACACATTACCAAGATGATTTATGGATTGGTTATTGTTGTTTTGGTCTTAAGCCGACATGGCATATCATTGTAAAATGGATGCATGTAATGATCTTATTGTAATATCTTCTAGGTAGCTGACCTAATTGGTTTAGGTCTTAGGGTTGGTATAAAAAGATGTAATATCTCATTATAGATAATGTGTCATGGTCTTAGAATGCAATATCATATGCGAAGGAGATTTGGTTGATCATAGGTGATCAAATTAGGACTAAGAGGTCAAAGGCCTCCGGTATTGAGCTTAATCGGGACTGTAATTAAGCATGGTATATGCTATCTCTGGCAGTTCATTATCCTGGATTGTTGTCCATTTATCTTGAGGTGGTTATAACCTCTTTTTAGTCAGTGAGACTCTTTTGTAATGAGTAGTACACTCTAGGCGGTGTGCCTGCCTGCATGTGCAGGCCCCTCATTGTATCACATACTTTCTACAAAAGTATCATCTAACTGTGGGTAGGCTTCCCACCATGGTTTTTCCCTTTCTGTGTTTTCCACGTACAAATCATGGTTTTATGTGGTATGGTTACATTGTGTTGATTATTTGTTTCATTGTTAAGTTTTATTGCTTACCGGTATTTGTTTCTAATATTCCGGTACTTAATGTTAATGTGATTTGGTTAAAGGTTATTAAGTGAATTAATTGATATAATCTGTCAACAACTGATTCACTCCCCCTCTCAGTTGTTCATCGGTTATCTTAATAATTATCTTATAGATAAACCATCTTAAACAAACATTAGACATGTTATGAGTGTATCCTTATGTGTATGAGGCACTTTATCTCTCCCTTGCATATGACTTCTATCATAAAGGATAATTGCATAGATTTTCGTAAAAGATTACATTACATTAATGATGATAAAATATTATATATATATATATATATATATATATATATTTATGGTCTTAAATGTCTGGTGTACACTCTCTAACACAATCAGGGCATTGTGTCCCTGGGTGTTGTGTAGTGGTTACTCCCTTTAGTGTGGTTGATATTAGTCACCTCATGATGTGGATTGGGTTGTGTCGGTTAATTTATCTTGAAGCTCCCACCAACAAACCCCAGGGAACTTACACTAACAACCTAGAAATGGAGTAATTTTTTTTTTGTTTACTAATTAAGTTTCCACTGTACATACTCTAGGCAATGTGATTAAGAATTAGTTCACTTAATTTCATCTTAGTGTTGAATCTTAAACATTGATTATCTAATTAGATTCTTGCATAAGCAGAAACATGATTACATAGACACATATAGTTCCCCAGGGCATATTGATGCCCTACTTAAATTCCATACTAATTTTATGATCCTTAATCCATGCATTAGATTTACAATCATCATGAAAATGCACGTATGCACTTAATGATCTAGCTACCATAATGTCTCCACACAAGGGTATGTTGCATAGGATCCCCTCTAATATCTTAATGCATTCTACTATCCATACTGCTTAGTAATTACAAAACTAGTTATGAAATAACCTCCTCTATACACTCACTCCATCTAGGAACCCAAGCCATACAATCCTACAAGTCTACATGCCTTAGCTTACCTAATGCACTAATACTTCATACTCTTTCTAGTGCATGGTATTAAATGAGAAGCTTCTATCATATGCATATTACTTATAATTACACATCCTATGCCTACACGATTATAATTCATCCACCAGATGATCTATCACATAAGGAAATGCATAATCACTAACATATCATTCTATACATGCACTCTATAAAATGCTTATGCCTTATCATGCTAAGGAAGAGCTCTTACTACCATTATCATAATGTTTTTATCACTGCCCACATGAAAAGTGCATCACTTAAATGCCATACAACCTAGTACTACCATGATGTTAACTGTACTATTGCTGCCCATACACATAATGCATTACTTATAAGCCATTCTATCTAGTGTTGTCACAAAATGTATGCATACTAGCTTATCTATACTTCTATATGAACATTGACATTGTCTATGCATTAATTGACTTATTGCAGCAATCTTAATTATGTGTTTATAATCATTTATGTTCCTTAATGCAATTAGTCTTCTAAGTTTTGTTGTAATTTCTAGCCTCTTGGCTAATTTAGTTTCTATGATGCTAACTAATATCTTTATTGTATATGTCATGTTTTCTACCTCTATCATTAATGGCTTGATGAGGTATTGTTAATATTCTCTACACAAGTTTAAGGGGCTCATAAACAAGATCTAACATCTAATTATATTGCATCCACATATACATGAAAATACCTCATTCACATATAAAGGTTCATTTCCCACATTTAAGCTTAACATTATGAATGTAACCAAAAGCCTCATTTCTACATTACAATATGAATATGGCCACATCTCCATTATGTAACATATTAATACCACATAAAATGTATACATTACTGATCCAAGGCTATTCTAATCATGAGAATTTAAGATACAACTTACTACAACATTGGCATGGCAATTTCAATATAACTGTTTAAGCTCACTACACATATTTACAATGCTTCCCATAGGTGAAATAACCAAGAGTTTATATTCTTTACACATTTTTACAATATAGTCCAAAGGTGGCATAAAAATTCCTAAATCAATGTTACATATGAATTATTACATAACAAAACCATATGAAGAACTCCATTGAATGCAAAGTCTAATGTATAATCATGGATACACTACAAGCTACTATTACATAGTCCATATGATCCTAAGATTTCTCAATCCTACAAATGGTTTTTACACTATTACATAACAAGTGCATCTCATAAACCACAAGGTTTAATACATAAATATTCTCCATATAATCCATAGCCATCACGAAGAAAGGTCCACATCCACGCACAAGAAGCACAACAACAAGAAGGGAAAAACCCCAATGGAAAAAAGCTCCAACCACCCAACCAATGTGGAACCTACAAGGAACCACCCCCCAAGCTAGGAGATGTTGTGAGGTCCCAACACACACATTACACCTAGGTTGAAACTTAAAACCAAAGGGACTAACACCAAGGAATACTTCCATACACATGGATCATACACTAATGCAATCAACAACAAGAGTAACTCCTAGAGGCCAACAAATCATCAAGACATAAATGTGAATGTACAACATAAGGGAAACACATGTACAAGGGAGCATCACATGCCATACCAAAACAAGGCTCTAGCCTAAGGGCATGCAGAACCATCTCAAACTTTGAGAGACCAAAGGAGATTGGCTTACCATCTCCATGGTCTTCTCATGCTCAACCTAAAACATCCTCCCTAGGATTGAGTCATGAGGCACAATCAATTATTATCTTTCTAATTGTCTAACTACCCATTCCCATTAATTAACTAGTTTTCATTGTTGGCATTATAGATGAATTGATTATGTGTTGCATTGATGTTTTGTCATTGATGTCAAAACTAGATGATATGGATGGTTACCGACAGACAAATTTTGGTTATCGATAGAATATCTAATGTTACTGACAGAAGAGATTATCTATTGACACTTTCGGCATGTTTGGATCAGTAAAGTATATTGGATTTCATGAGTTATATGCTCCATGAGCATGTTTTGGTTAGTTGGTATTGGCTTGGTAATTGGATGTTATCATACACTCTAGTAAACCCTTATCGACACTGGTTTAAGGCTTTACTGATAGAGCTTTCATTGAGGAATT
Source organism: Cryptomeria japonica (assembly GCF_030272615.1). Classification (NCBI taxonomy): domain Eukaryota; kingdom Viridiplantae; phylum Streptophyta; class Pinopsida; order Cupressales; family Cupressaceae; genus Cryptomeria; species Cryptomeria japonica. The sequence goes on along the minus strand of NC_081406.1, from coordinate 419,563,840 downwards.
ATGACAGGATGCATAATTGGTGTTGGTGCAGCTTCTTCATGGACTTCAGGATACTGAAGATATTCTTTGATCATTCTTCAAATGCTTGAAGACTTTTCTTTGGCATGGTGGACCCAGAATAGGTTCGGTACCTATCTAGGTTATGGACCAGTATCATGCTAGCATGTATTCTACACGTTACCTGGATGATTCGAGATGTTTTATGGATTTGTTAATTATTGTTTTGGTCTTAAGCCGACCTGGCATATCATTGTAAATGAAATTATGTAATGATATTATTGTAATATCTTTAGGTGGCCGACCTAATTGGTTTAGGCCTTAGGGTTTGTATAAATAAGAGGTAGAAACTCTTTGTAAAGCTCATGGATATTTGAAAAGGTTGTGGTCAAGGAATGTGATGTGTGAATATTGTAATATCATTAAGATAGAGGAGTTGATCGATCATTGGTGATCGAACTAGATTCAAAAGAGGATTTAGTCCTCCGACATTGAGCTTAACCGGGACTATAATCAAGCATGGTAGATGTTATTTCTAGCAGTTCACTCTATTGGATTGTTGTCTATTTACCTTTAGAAGGTTGTAGCCTCTTTGTAGTCAACGAGACTCTTTTGTAATGAGCAATATGCTCTAGGCAGTGTGTCTTCCTACAAGTGCAGGCCCCTCTTGTAACACATACTTTATGGAGAAGTATCATCTAACTATGGGTAGGTTTCCCACCATGGTTTTTCCCTTTCCAATTTTTCCACGTACAAATCATGGTTTTATGTGGTATGGTTTCTTTGCATTGCATTGATTATCTGGTTAATTGTTAAGTTGTAATGTTTACTAGTATCTGTTCCTACTAGCATCTGTCTATGCTTTATCGGGACTTGATTTTTTTAAGGTTATATTGTGGATTAAAAGTTATAATTTGTTAACAACTGATTCACCCACCCCCCCTCAGTTGTTCACCGGTTATCCTAAAAATTGGTATCAGAGCTTTGGTCCTCTTTTGTAGAAGCTTAACCGCTTGAGGTAGATCCTATGGCAACTAACACAACTAATCCACCGACAACTATTTTTCAGAAGAGAAATCCCTAAGCTTGATGGAACAAATTATGGGATATGGAAAATCCAAATGGAGACTCATATTAGGTGTCTTGACAAGGATATTTGGGACATCACTGAGAAAGGATACACACCTTATGATATGACATCTGGCAATCCTGCTATTGTAGACCTAGATAAGAATATTAAAAATGATTGTAGAGCTAGAGAAGCCCTCTTGTGTGCACTTACTGATCAGAAAATTATGGGATTGACTGACAAATAAATGGCTAAGGTTATGTGGGACAAATTGTAAACTCTAAATGAAGGTGACCCTACTATCAAAATTGCTAAACTTGATGGTTATCGAGTAAGGTATGAAAACTTGAAAATGGAAGATAATGAAAGAATTGTTGTGTTTATGGAAAGAGTAAATGAGATTGTTATGGGAATTCAATGTTGTGGAGGATTTCTATGTGAAGATGAAATACTTTCCAAAGTCTTGAGAGCCCTTCCACTAGCTTACAAGATGAAGGCAACTGCTATTAATGAGTTAAGAACAATGGAAAATACTTCAGTCAATAGAGACATTTTGATTGGGAAATTATCTGCTTTTGAGATGAAGAATTTGGATCTTCTAGAGTTGTAAATTTTGAACCTGCTTTTCATGCATCATCATCAACATCTACTGGCAAGAATGATTGGAGAGCCCTATATGCAAAATAATTAGAAGACATAAGGAAAGAAGATGAAGAACTTGAGCAACTTGAAGCCTTATTTGCTAGAAGAATACCTAAAGGTCCAACTAGAATTAAGTATGAAGGAAAAGGACCTTTTAAATGTTTTTCATGTAATAAGATTGGTCATTTTGTATCTAGATGTCCTGAAAGGAATGCAAGGTTTGAGGAAAGAGTTAAGAAATCTTGTAAGCCTAACCCAAACAGATCTAGATTCAAGAAAAGTAAACAATACTACATAGTAGATGAGGAAGGAGTAACTGATGACTCTGGAGATGAACCGACAAAAGACTTTTCTAGTGGATCTGGAAATGAAAAAGAATGGATGTTCTATGCTTTGAAGAAAGATGAACCAGAACTAGCTATCAAAAATGAAGAGAAGGCCCTAACAACAAAAGTTGAAGATAAGGATGAATGGGTAATTGATAGTGGATGTTCACATCATATGACTAGAGATAAAGTGAAATTTATGTCCCTACAAGAATACAATGGTGGTCAAGTCAGATTTGGAGATGAAAAGGCATGTATGATCAAAGGTAGAGGTATTATTCCTTTAGATGGCAAGCATAATACTAATAATATCTATTATGTAGAAGGTGTAAGGCATAATCTTTTGAGTGTTGGTCAATTAGTTGATAAGGGTTTTCAAATTCAATTTAAAGATAGAAAATGCAAAATCATTAACAAGACTGGTTTGTAAATTGCAACCGGTATTTAGATAGGAAGTAATATTTTTCACTTGAACACTGATAATAAGACATGTTTGATTGCTCATATTGATGAGAGTTGGCTATGGAATAAGAGGTTGTTTCATGTTAACTTTGATTGCATTGTTAAGATCAGTTCAACTAAGGTAGTTAGAGATATACCTAGGATTATGAAGCCTCATAATCTGGTATGTAAGGAATATCAATTGGGTAAGAAAGTCAGAAGTTCTTTTAAGAGAATACATGATAAATCTAATGATGTACTTGATTTGATTCACGCTCACTTATGTGGTCCAGCAAGGACTAGAAGTTTTCAAGGTGATAGGTATTTCATGTTGATTATTGATGACTATTCTAGAATGGTGTGGGTGACTTTTCTGAGGTAGAAGTATAAAGCTTTTAAGAAATTCAAAATTTTTAAAGCGAAGGTTAAAATAGAAACTGGATTGAAAATTAAATGTCTAAGATTAGATCATGGCAATGAATTCACTTCTCATGAATTTAAGTTATTGTGAGACAAATGGAACCAGGAGACAACTATCTGCACCTAGGACTCCTCAGCAAAATGGAGTAGTTGAAAGAAAGAATAGAACCATTTTGGATGCAACTAAATCTATGATGATGGAAGCCAAATTGCCTCATATGTATTGGAGAGAATCATAGAGTACGATAGTCTACACATTCAACAGAGTTCACATGAAAGGTGAAAGTGGTAAGACCCCTTATGAACTATGGTTTGGACATACACCTACTATTAAGTATTTTAGAATTTTTGGAAGTAGATGCTATATCAAAAGAGATGATTCAATTGGAAAGTTTGATCTTAAATGTGATGAAAGGATATTTATTTGTTATTCAATTGAGAGAAAAGCATATAGATGTTATAACAAAAGATTGCAGAAAATTGTGGAAAGTGCTAATGTGAAATTGGATGAACAATACAAAAATCATTCTTTATCATATGATAGGGAACTGATAGTGGAAATGATCATAACTGAACCGACAATGCTTCAACTGATATAGGAAGTTGAGATAGTTACACTGACACAATCATAAAATTCAACTATCACTGATGATTAGAGCAACGAATCTGAAGTTCAAAGACACCAGGGTATGTAAGATTAAATCATTCTGAAGATCAAATTATTGGAGATAGAAATAAGGGAGTTATGACAAGAACAAAATTGGCAAATGAAGAGGTATGTCTTATTTCTCAAGTTGAACCGACAACTATTATTGAAGCTTGTAAGGATAAACATTGGTTAAAGGCTATGGAAGATGAATTAGATCAAATAGAGAAGATTGAAATTTGGTCTTTAGTTTCTCGGCCTAAAAATAAGAATGTTATTGGAACTAAGTAGCTTTTTAGAAATAAACTGAATGAGGATGGTCAAGTTATAAGGAACAAGGCTAGATTGGTTTGTAAAGGATATTCTCAAATGGAAGGAATTGATTATGGTGAGACATTTGCACCTGTAGCTAGAATTGAAGCTATTAGACTATTTATTGCCTATGTAGCTTATAAGAACTATAAGGTTTATCAGATGGATGTCAAATGTGAATTTTTGAATGGTAAGCTTGAGGAAGAAGTTTAAATTGAGCAACCTGATGGATTTTCACTGACAGATGACAAAGACATGGTTTGCAGATTGAAGAAAGCTTTATATGGTTTGAAACAATCTCCTAGAGCTTGGTATGCAAGGTTGGATAAATATATTTTGAAGCTTAGTTTTACTAAAGGCAGTGCTGATAGTAATCTATACTATAAGACCACTGATAATGATATTCTGGTTATTGAAGTTTTTTTTTATGATATCATTTTTGGAGGAGAAGATAAACTATGCATGGAATTTGCTAACAACATGAAGAATGAATTTGAAATGTCCATGATTGGTGAGATGAAATTTTTCTTAGGTTTGCAGATTACTCAAACTAACAAAGGAATTTTTATTTGTCAAACTAAGTATTTGAGGGAATTGTTGAAAAAGTTTGGTATGGAGAATTCCAAACTGGTAAGTATTCATATGTCTTCAAGTGAGAAATTATCTATCAACAATACTTCTACACCGGTAAATCTGACAAGGTATAAATATATGATTGGTGGTCTATTATATCTAACTCAGACTAGACCTGATATTATGAATGCAATAAGTATTGTTTCAAGGTATCAAAGTAATCCTAAAGAAAATCATGAATCTACAGTAAAGAGAATATTTTGGTATTTGCAAGGAATAATAGAATATGGTTTATGGTATTCCAGAGATGATGATTTTACTTTATGTGCATATACTGACTCAGATTGGGCAAGTGATACCGATGACAGGAAGAGAACTTCTGATGGAGATTTATTTATTGGAAAAAAACTAGTTTCATGGATAAGAAAAAAACAATCATGCATTTCTTTATGTACTACAGAAGCTAAGTATGTTGCAGTGGCAACTAATTACACTCAAGTTTTGTGGATGAAGCAAATGTTGAAGGATATAAGACTATTGTAGTGAACCATTAGTTATCTACTGTCATAACTCTACAACTATTGACATGTCTAAGAATCTAGTATTTCACTCTAAGACTAAGCATATTTCAATAAAGTATAACTTTCTGAAGGACAAGGTAGAAGCAAAGGAAGTCAAATTGGTTTATGTGAACAGTTTAGAATAGATTGCAAACATATTCACTAAACCGTTGTCTTAGGAATCATTTGAATATTTAAGAGATAGGTTAGGGGTTTCTACCCCTCCAATAGAGACTTGATTGATGAAGTTTGTCATTAGTTCGACGTGTATTATTAGATACATTATTCATTCTGGCACTGATGAGTGGTGATACTACTCAGGGGGAGTAGTTAGCTTTGAGATTCAGAGGTTTATATCATTGCTTTGATATTTTTGTCATGTTTCTGGCATTGATATCAAAGGGGGAGTGATAGTAATGTGAAAAAAATCATTTTGAACCTTACAGAGATATCTTTCACTAGGGGAGAGCTATTGATTGTTGGTTGTCTTCCATGGGGGTAGACTTGTTTGGCATCTCTTGATACTTAGATGTTTTTCACATCTAGTGTTGCCATCAATGCCAAAAGGGGAAATTATTGGCATTATGGATGAATTGATTATGTGTTGCATTGATGTTTTTTCATTGATGTCAACACTAGCTGATATGGATGGTTACCGACAGACAAGTTTTGGTTACCAGTAGAAGATCTAGTGTTACCAACATAATAGATTATCTTTTGGCATGTTTGGATCAGTGAAGTATATTGGATTTCATGAGTTATATGCTCCATGAGCATGTTTTGGTCAATTGGTATTGGCTTGGTAATTGGATGCTATCATACACTTTGGTAAACCCTTACTGGCACTGGTTTAAGGCTTTACCGACAGAGCTTTCATTGAGAAATTGTGACATGATGCATAATTGGTGGTGGTGCAGCTTCTTCATGGACTTCAGGATGTTGAAGATATTCTTTGATCATGCTTCAAATGCTTGAAGACTTTGCTTTGGCATGGTGGACTCAGAATAGGTTAGGTACCTATCTAGGTTATAGACTGATATCATGCTAGCGTGTACTCTACACGCTACCTAGATAATTCAAGATGTTTTATGGATTTATTATTATTGTTTTGGTCTTAAGACAACATGGCATATCATTGTAAATGGAATTATGTAATGATATTATTGTAATATCTTTAGGTGGCCGACCTAATTGGTTTAGGCCTTAAGGTTTATATAAATAAGAGGTAGAAACTCTTTGTAAAGCATCATGGTGAATCGAAAAGGTCATGGTCAAGGAATGTAATGTGTGAATATTGTAATATCATTCAAATAGAGGATTTGATCGATCATTGGTGGTCGAATTGAATTCAGAAGAGGATTTAGTCCTTTGACATTGAGCTTAACTAGGATTGTAATCAGGCATGGTAGATGCTATTTCTAGTAGTTCACTCTATTGGATTGTTGTCCATTTATCTTGAGAAGACTGTAGCCTCTCTGTAGTCAGTGAGACTCTTTTGTAATGACCAGTATGCTCTAGGCAATATGCCTTCCTGCAAGTGCAGGCCCCTCTTGTAACACATACTTTTTGTAGAAGTATCATCTGACTGTGTGTAGGTTTCCCACTGTGGTTTTTCCCTTTCTGGGTTTTCCATGTACAAGTCATGGTGTTATGTGGTATGTTTTCTTTGCATTGATTATCTGGTTAATTGTTAAGTTGTATTGTTTACCAGTATCTATTCCTATCGACATCTGTCTATGCTTTACCTATACTTGATTTATTTAAGGTTGTATTGTGGATTAAAAGTTATAATCTATTAAAAACTGATTCACCCCCGTCTCAGTTGTTCACCGGTTATCCTAACAATCACTTGATTAAAACAACATAAACTCCCTTACACCCAAGAGGTGTGGACTATTGGCATTTTAAGTTTGTTGGTATTTTGCATAAAGATTGCATTAATGATATGTTGACATTAATGTCAATTGAACTGGTAATGTATTCATGTTATTGCCAATATTGTTGTTTCTAATATTGGCTAGTAACCAGTAAGGAGAGCTTTGTGGAAGATGTTGTAAACCAGTATGTCAAGTTTGTGAGTTGGACTGGTGACCCAGTGTAAAGGGTTTAACCTTTCTATGTAATGTAACCAGTAAAACCTATCAACTGTTAAACCCTAAACCAATCAAGTGGTAATGATAGACACATGTGTGATCATTGAATGAGGATATGTTCAAATTGTTTTGGTGCCTTTGTTTTTGTCTAGGGAAGGAGCAAACTGGATTGCATCTAATGCACAACGCATGATGAGTTACAAATTTTGATGAAGCAGTGATCATGGAGCGGTTGGAATTTTCTTGAAGAATGTGAAGAAATTGTCATGATTTCTAACGATCAAGATTCCACCGACTTGTTTGTAATTTCGATGATGAGAATTAGTTTTTTGCTGTGTTATAGACCTAATTGATTTCTATTTAAGGTCAATGAAGCTGTTTGTAAAGGTTGTTGGCAAGATTGATGAAAACCTGTTGAGTGTGTAGTTGCCTAACCAATGAATGGATCTACACTTTGAGTGAAGGCAGATTGAAGCTTAGAAGGATCTGATCAAGCAAATGTAGTGCTACTCAGACAAATCAAGAAAACCTGTTGTTTTCTAACAATTACAACATAAGTGAAATCCCTTAACCGGGTAAGCTCTAACAAGATTGGTTACTTATTAAATCCTCTAACAAGGTGGTTCATTAGCTTGGATTCTTAAATCGTCCAGTGAGGTTACTCCTAACAGGGTATTGTACTTTTAATCAAGGCATATTTGTAAATCCCTTATCCGGGTGATTCCTAACTAGATTTAGTTCTTAACATGACTTATTGTAAAGCTTTAACAGGCTTGGCTCCTAATAGGGAGAACTTCAGAAGAGTTCAGATAGCTATCCTTGTGAGTCTCATCTCACTATGGTTTTTACCTATTTGGGTTTTCCACTTATAAACATTTGTGTCAAGTGGTGAATGCTTTTGTGGTTGTGATCTTATTTGTTGATGTGGTTAATTTATGATAAGACATGTTATGTAGAAGCATTAAGAGTTGAATATGTTGAGTTATGATCAAGCATTGTTGATGTTTACAAGATTAAAGTTATTTATTGTTAAATTTTTCATAATAGTTAAACCGATTGATGTCATGTATTCTTATGAATATTGATCTTGATTGAGATATGTTTACTTTGTTTGACTGAGTTTGAGTTTGGGAGCTTTGTATCATTTTTTCAATATACTAATTTACCCCCCTCTTAGTATTCTACTGGATACTTATTCCTTCATCATACCATCAATTGGTATCAGAGCATCGTAGGTCCTCTTAATTTAAAAGCCTAACAACTTGAGGAAAAGATCTTGTAGATCATGATGAAGAAAGAAGGTCCAAAGTTCAACAAAGATAACTATAGAATATGGAGTGATAGAATGAAGATTTACATTAAGAGTATTGGTAGTCAGTAATGGGATCATATAGAAAATAAGTATACTACACCTACTGGACCCCTGACTGATGATCAGAAGAAAGAACAACAAGAAAATCACAAGGCATTAGAAGCTATTATTAGTTCCTTATCTGATGTTGAATATGTAGATGTTCATGGTCTTGAAACTACATATGAAGTATGGAAGAAATTAGAAGAGATTTATAGCAGTGATGAACATGTTAAGATTGCCAAACAGGAGAGTTTAAGAGGAAAGTTTGATGACATGAGAATGTCTAAAGGTGAGAATATCTAGTAATACGGTCAAAGGATTAAAGAGATAGTTGGTGAGATAAAGAGTGCAAGAGAGAAAGTGGAAGATGGCACAATAATCAATAAGGTACTGAGAACCTTGCTATCGGTCTATACTATCCGAGTTGCGTCTATTCTGGAGCTGAAATCCATTGACAAGACAAAGGTAACTCTCGACTCTATTACTGGCAAACTTACTACTTTTGATCTAAATGGCTATGACGGTAGTGTACAGAAATCAGAATCTGGATTCAGAGCTTCCGTCTCTAAGCCATTTGTGAAAAGAAGTAGAGGTACTAGTTGGGAGTATTTAAAACTAAGTCAATTTTATAGGCCCATTTCAAAATTTTGCCCTGCATTTCCAAATGATTAAAATAAGTCAGTTTGAATGGCCTAGTTAGCAAGGGGGTAAAATGGAGCCAGTTGATTTTTCAGAGGGTAAGGCTCGAGATTCATGTCCTACACCTTTCATTTGTCCTATTCAGTGATGTGCAACTTTCAGAATTCAATTTGGATGAGTTTATGAGGTACCCAGTTTGAGGGGTGAGTTGAAAGTGCATTGTAGGCACAAATGCAGATTTTATGGAGTAGCCTACTTTGAGTGTTTGTATCTTTTTCCCTATTGATCGTCATGAATAAATTCAAAGTGGATTCAATTCTATGCATAAATGTGAGTCAGTCTCCAAAATTTCAGGTCTTGACAAATCCATTTACTCAGTTTTCATAGCAAAATCCGTTTGTAGTTTGTGTGGTTTGACTAGTCTCTGTTTCGACAACTAGTCGAAGCCCTATTTCGCATAAGTGTAAAAGTTGCCTCAGTAAGCGTCATGCCATAATGTTTGTTCCGGGCTAATTCTGGTATAAATGATGAGCTACGTTTCAAATTTCAAGCCTTTATCAATCTGTTTGATCGGTTTTCAAAAGGATTCATTTAGCTATCATTTTCAGTTATCCGCACTTTCAGTGATATATCAGTTAATGTGGCCATTTTTGTGAGTGCACCATTTGCATCCTGTCAGTTTGGTGATCAAATTGAGGATTCAAAGATTTAATATGTACTTAAAGGTACCTGTGTTCCAAATTTGAGGGCCTACGGAGGTCGTTTGATATTTTTGAGAAAGGTGTCATGTGTTGCCAGGACATTGACTTCATCAGGTCCGCAGTGTCGACAAAGCCAGTTGGGCATTTTTGGAAATTAATATCTCTTTTTTCAGGACTTGTCTTGAGAAACCGTTTGGTAGAATTCATCCTTGTATATCAGAGTACACGCTTGTCAGATGGCGAGATCCAGAAAGGTGTTTTGACAGGTTTGAAAATTACGTCTTCGCGATTAAATGCGAAAATGTGGCGTAATTGCCTCAAAGTTGCAAAATGCAATTTTATGATCCGCAAACGATGTCGATCATCTCCAGAAGTATGTTTGAGGTCCATGAAGCATTTCAGAAGTCAGTTGTTTGAAAACAATAAAAAATTTAGTCGGACCCACTTTGGGGCCCGACCTGGCTCATGCCCACGCATTAATTGTGTGACAGAATGTTTTAATTTCATGGCATTTCAGCCCCTAGACATAAACGAGGAAGTGATTAATGATATTAGCTTATTCAATGTTAAATGTTCTACAGTAGCATATCAGAGGTTCCAAGTTTTTTAAAAAAAACAAAAACTTATGCAATGGCTGGCAAGAGCCAAATTCCACAACTTTGCCAATTTCCCCCTTTGTCATGCATGGATTTTCAAGTGGTGTAGAGAATGTTGAAAAGGAAATAAAATCATACAAATGCAATAGCTAGCATCCTCCCATGCTCATGTGGTGATGGAGAGGGGGCAGCAGAAGGTGTTGGGCATGAAGTTAAAGAAAGGGGCAGCAAACAAAATCCCCATTCTCCTTGCTGTACGTGGTCTCCCCATTCCCTCTCTGCTGTTTCTTGGCCCATTAGAGTTTGTAGACTGTAGTAAGAGCATTTAAAAACCCCAGCTAAAGTTCTGGAGTGGCAACGTGGCATTTAAAGCTATGTAAAACTTTCAAACAATCATAACACTCCCTCCTTCCCACGTGAGATCTGCGTGACATGGGAAATGGTGGAAGAGGCATTTCAAAAGGTTTTCAACCAAATGCTTTTGGCAGCAGTCCTCCATCTCCTGCGTGGCTTTGACAGGTGGAGAGATGCCCCCTGTGTGGTGTTTGGGAGGAGAGACATCGAAGGCTTTGCAATCTCTTCTGCTATGTGGTTTTTGAGCAGCATTCAAAATTTTTATTCAAATGTAAAGTGCAGCAAACAAGTTTTCCAAACTCCAGATTGACATGGAATTGGCAGCAGCATGAGATTTCCAAATGAATTCTAGTAACTCCTCCTTTTGTGGCATTAAAGAGGACCATCAAAATCTTCAGCAACATCCAAAATCGCCATTAAAAGCTGTAGAGAGAGTTTTAACATGCAGCTCCAGGCATAAGCCTTAATCCCACTTTGGCTGTGCACTGGGAGCTTTTAGTATTTATATGTAAAACCTTACACTAGTAATATGTCAAAGTCATAAAGGCTTTTGACACATGGTGCCTGATGGTGCCCAATGCGTGCCGATGCACGAGCACACTTCCCGAGGTGATAGAGGAGATGAATGAGCGACGACTAGGTGGAACCCACGCAAGCACACTTCCCAAGGTAGATAGGCAAAATTTTGTAGAGAAAGGTCGGGTTAACGAGTGAGCAAGTTCGAGATGGATCAACGGTGCGCGCTATTTCGCGAAAGGAAGTTGTGCGTAGTTTAAAACCAGCGAAGTTGCAAAAGCCAGGTGGTGGGTATAGTCAGTGGTCCAGCAGGGAGGTCTTGGTGAGGTGGCAGTGACGTGGCACACAGTTGGCGCACAGGTGGTAGTCCAGTGGTGATGATGTGGCGATGAAGTGGCATACAAGCAAGCAGCCCAGTGGCGGTGACGTGGCTGACAGGTGGCAAAAGATGAGGTGTCATCCCAGGTGGCATTCGGTCAACCCCATCGACCAATCAGATCCCGCCACGTGGCAAGGCATCAGAGCACATCAGAGGCAAAAAATTAAAATTAAAATTGTTTATTATATAGTTTAAACTATATTAATAAATGAAAAATTTAAATGATGGTGCACATTGGGGAATTAATTCGCCCAGGACTCAATGTTTGGCCAAGGTATAAAGTGTTATATATTTTCGGAAAGCTCTCGGAATGAGGAATTTGATTATGAAGTTAATTTTAACAAATGTGAGATATTTTGGAAGAAGTATCCACGGGAACAAAATTCAGGTAGAGGGGAGACACTTGGCAATTTTCAGTTGTAGATTTGATTCTCTTCCCTCTCTTTCTTATTCCCAATTCTTCTCAGTTGTAGGGGTTCCAAGTTTTGAGAGATTTACTCCAAGGGAGAAATCCAAAATTGCAGGTTCCAGTGATGGCATCTTTTTATCAATGCAAATGACAGTGTGTTCGTCTATGTTTTCAGTGTTGTCTTTACTGTAGGTTTAGTTTCAGTTTGCAGGTTCACACATATGCAAGACATGTGTGAGTTTCCATGAAATTGTCTCCAAAATGTACTCAGATTCATATAATTTCATATTATCAAGGATAATTTGAGTTGTCTCTTTTAGATTCCTCTAAGAGTGTAATGTTGTCTTTTGGGTATTATTCAAGGAAGGATTTAAATCATAAAACCTAGCATTAATGATTTTGAATGCATATTGGATATCTACATATAAGTATGGTTTTGTGACAGAGCAAAGGATTGTATTAATGTAAGGCACTGATACATGAACATTTAATGTTGAAAAGAACTTGCATCTAAGATTTCTCATCCAATTTTATGCATGACTCTGTGGCCTGGATAAGGCACTGGTCTCTTGTAATATTTAAAGGTTATCAAAACACCATTTGAAAATAAAAAATCAGAATATCTTTTTATATTTTATGTTATGTGGAAGTGTCCCTCCATCTCATGATTCAAAATGTTGAGTTGCAAGTGTGGATCTAGCCCATCTGCAGTTATCTGGCAGTTTTTTAACCTTTTGAGATCCATCTACTTTTGATTGATGCAGTCTTGTGTGTAATAGGTCTGATTAAATGCATCAAAGGTATACCTGCCTAGGTTTTGCAAACCCTGAAGAGTAGAAGGATTCGTATCCTTGTAATGTTGTCCAAGCCCTAAGGTGTTTCATTGATTGAGATTGGCTATCTCATAGATAGATTTGCAGGTATACTTGGGTTATCACTTTTGGTGAACAACAAAAATGGCGACTCTGCTGGGGAATTAATGGATTTGAATGTTTGATTGATGAGGTCAGAAGTTCAATGTATCCTTTGTTCTATCAATTTCATATCCAGCCAGTCTATCCATTGTGTATGCACAGAGTGTGAAAGTGAATTTATGAGTTAGAAAGTGTTCCTTGTTCTGGATCTACAGAGTGATATGTGTTTCATATCATATTTTATGAAAGAGTAACAGTGAATGCATGGTTGAAAGTTGTGAGAAGTTCTTTCAGCTGTGTGCAAATTTTTCCCCAATTCCTTATTGGGTGGCAACTCTGTGGTTCATGCCAGTGTTAAACAACCTAGAAGAGTGTTTATTGCAGTGAGATCGAAGTAGTAAAGAGAATTAAATTTGTGATTGAATGGTTTTGCTGTTCAAAATATCCTCTATGCAAGAGGTGGCGACTCTGATGTAAAAGACCGTGCTGAAAGTGGAAGTTAATCTCCAGATCTACAAGTTTTATATAGCTGCAAAATCTCTAGGTATTTTCAGAGGTTTCAAATGCAAAACAATTTCCTCTAAAAATTTGAATTACTAAAATAGTTTTCCCATTTAGTGAACAGCACTAGTAAAGAGGGAAAGAGGGGATTTCAAAGTCCATTTGCATATTTATTCTGCTGAAATTTCCAGAGTATATGTTCTTCTATTATAGTATGCAAATTTGGAAAAGTTTTGTGTCAAGCAATGTTATAAACATTTTTAGTATAAGGATTTGTGCTTGAAGTGTTTCATTCTTTATCCAAGATTGTATAATTATTTTGTGGGAGTAAGAAGGAAAATGAATAGTAAAGATTTTCAACCTCATGTATTTCCACATAGAGCCATGCCTGGTGAAGTGTCACAACCATATAATAGGAGAAGTTTCATCATGAACCATTATGCTGCTCTAAACTTTGAAGGTATTCCAAGTTACCCAAATCCTATACCCACAGAGATTAGAAAGTATTTGCCAATTTTCAGTGGGAAGAAATCAGAATTAGCATGTCAACATGTTAAAATATTTTCAGATTTGATAGGAGAATTCAAAATTTGCCAAGAAGATGTATGCATGAAGTTGTTTATTCAGTCGTTAAAAGAGGATGCAAGAGATTGGTTCTCTTTTTTGCCAGTGAATTCTATTACCTCATGGGAAGAATTGATTTCAGATTTCATGGATCAATTCGATGAGAAGGTGAGTGATTCCGACTTGTTGAAAGAATTCACTTATATACAAATCAGGGAAGAGGAATTGGTACCAACATTTAATATTAGATTTTCACAAGCTTTGTCCAAAATTTCCAGAAAATATAAACTTGATGATAAAGTATGTCTGGATGTTTATATGAGTGCATTTGATGAAGAGATGAGCTTCTTATTGAGAAACAAAGAACCTAAGACTTTGTATGAAGCTTTTAACATAGCTAGGGACATTGAAAACAATTTGAAATTCGGGATAGCCAAGAAATTTTTGTCTGCTGTAGTTTCTTATCAAAGCACCTTCAATGGTGAAATACCATGTGAAGATGAGCAAATCATTCCTTGTCTAGGTGCATAAGGCTTTGCAGTTCCAGATAGTTTTGTTGATGCATGTGTTTCAAATTCGAATGAGAGTCAAGAACCTTTGTTGTTAAGGCCGGTTGTCTCTTGCAGTAGTGATGGAATGATCAGTGGGAAGCATTGTGAAAATGTTGATACAGAGACACATATATACAAGGGATATGTACCATTTGATTTGTATGTCGGTTATGTTGATTATGTGGCTGCTAATTACCAAGTGAATCATGCATCTCTCCAGGATAATATTGGTGAAAATAATGATGGTGATGACCATCAATCTTTACATGTTGCTGATGTATTTGATGTTGAAATACCAAATACAAAGGGATTACTAAGTGTTGCTGTTTGTGCAAGTGAAAGTGTGCAATATGATGAAAATCAGAATTGTTTGGTGCGAACAATAGCTGATCCTCTTTTAAACATTGATGATGTCAATTGTGTTGAGGATGAAGTAAATGTTTTTTCAAATTTCACTTCAGACTTCGTTTCTTATAATCATGTTGATAATCTTTCTTTTTTGAAAGATATGCACAATGCTAATTCAAAAAATTGTAACGGTACACATGATTGCGATGAAGATATAGCACACATGGATGGACAAAATTTTACGGAATCTCAAATGGAACAAAAAAGTGCAATGCAAGTCCAAAAGATTGCAGAACTTAAGAAAGCTCTTGAAGTTGTGGACAAGAAGGTTCAGATATTGGAGAGCCTTCGAGCTGTTGATGAAGGCCTTCTGAAATATAGTGAAGAGGATTCTTCAGAAAAGGACTATGAATTGAATGTTTGTATACTTGATGAACATGTTGATCTAACAGATGGTTTTATGATAGAAAATTTTAGTGAACATGCTGAAAACTCATCTAATGAAGTAAATTGCAGCGATATTCATTTTCTTTCTTTGGCTAATGACGAGTATTCTATTGGTGAAGAAGATCAGTTGTGCCAAGATAAGTATGATTATCTTAATTTTCAGAATGATGGTCAAAAGATGAAATCTTATGGATGTGAAACATGGAACACTGAGGATTGTTCCAGCCAAGTGTCAATTTCTTCTTTGCTTAATGAGGATGATTATGATGATCAAATGGATGGTGTCTTTAGTAATTTTAATAATGTTCTATTCAATGTTGATATAGATACGGACCAGCCACTTCAGTGTCATAATGTTTATAAGGGGGTTCTTCATTTTGTTTCTAACCCTTTGTATGAAGAAATAACTGATCAGCCAAATGTTGTAAATGATGAACTAGTCCATAATACTGATGGAATTCCGAACAACAATAGCATGGGTTGTAAAAAATTATTTCATGATGAAGGTAAGAGGCATGGGTTATGTGATGATCATTCAAAACCACAAATGAAAGTGTTTCAAGTGGATGTAAGCCTGAAAGAGAAAGAGTTAGCTAAGGATTTGCTTCAGCTGGAGGTATGCATTCTTTTCCATGAATGGGATGTTGAGAATGCAGAGGTTTTCAGTTTGATAAGCAAGGATAGTATGAGGTGTGATCAGCATAATGAAGTGTCACATTCAGATTGTAACATGTATGTTCCTTGTTCGCATCAGTTGATTAGTAATACCCCTCATTCTATAAATTTAAATGGTAATAAGACATGTGCTGATAGGAATTGCAATGTTGAAAATGAGTGTTTTATTTTTCAAGTTCAGCATGATGATGCCCTTGCAAAGGATAGAATTGATTGGGATAGTGAAGTGTATGGTATCTTGTGGGAAAGCCCTTATGGTGAGTTGCCTCATGGTTTTACTTGTGTTGAAGTAATGTGTGATTACAAAGCTCAAAATCAGACCAAAGGTATGCACACTAGTTGTTTCAGTAATGGGACAAAAGAGGCAAATTGTAAAAGCTATGCTCAGTTGTTACTGGAAGATGCCTTTGTTCAGGTCATAATACCAAGAGATGAAAATCAGATTTTTGACAGAGGTAAGTGTTGAGGAAAGTTGAGTAGTTTATAATCAAGTGTAAGTATGTTTGTATATTTTGTGTAGTTGCTTTGCTTTAGTTGTGTGGTTTTCAATAAAGTGCCCTGCTGCTTGGGTAGAATAAGGAAGCCCTGAAATGAGGAGAAGAGAAAAATGATCCGTTTTTGAGTGGTCTGCATAACCAAAGATATCTGGATTCTTGTGTTGATCTTGCAATCAACCATCCCCAGTCAGAGCCACTGTTGGGAGTATTTAAAACTGAGTCAATTTTATATGCCCATTTCAAAATTTTGCCCTGCATTTCCAAATGATTAAAATAAGTCAGTTTGAATGGCCTAGTTAGCAAGGGGGTAAAATGGAGCCAGTTGATTTTTCAGAGGGTAAGGCTCGAGATTCATGTCCTACACCTTTCATTTGTCCTATTCAGTAATGTGAAACTTTCAGAATTCAATTTGGATGAGTTTATGAGGTACCCAGTTTGAGGGGTGAGTTGAAAGTGCATTTTAGGCACAAATGCAGATTTTATGGAGTAGCCTACTTTGAGTGTTTGTATCTTTTTCCCTATTGATCGTCATGAATAAATTCAAAGTGGATTAAATTATATGCATAAATGTGAGTCAGTCTACAAAATTTTTGATCTTGACGAATCCATTTACTTAGTTTTCATAGCCAAATCCGTTTGTAGTTTGTGTGGTTTGACTAGTTTTTGTTTCGACAGCTAGTCGGAGCCATATTTCGCATAAGTGTAAAAGTTGCCTCAGTAAGCATCATGCCATAATGTTTGTTCCGAGATAATGTTGGTATAAATGATGAGCTACGTTTCAAATTTCAAGCCTTTATCAATTCGTTTGATCGGTTTTCAAAAGGATTCATTTAGCTATCATTTTTAGTTATCCGCACTTTCAGTGATATATCAGTTAATGTGGCCATTCTTGTGAGTGCACCATTTGCATTTTGTCAGTTTGGTGATCGAACTGAGGATTCAAAGATTTAATATGTACTTAAAGGTACTTGTGTTCCAAATTTGAGGGCCTACGGAGGTCGTTTGATATTTTTGAGAAAGGCGTCATGTGTTGCCAGGACATTGACTTCATCAGGTCCACAGTGTCGACAAAGCCAATTGGGCATTTTTGGAAATTAATATCTCTTTACTCGGGACTCATCTTGAGAAACCGTTTGGTATAATTCATCCTTGTATATCAGAGTACACGCCTGTCAGATGGCGAGATCTAGAAAGGTGTTTTGACAGGTTTGAAAATTACGTCTTCGCGATTAAATGCGAAAATGTGGCATAATTGCCTGAAAGTTGCAAAATGCAATTTTATGATCCGCAAACGATGTTGATCATTTCCAGAAGTATGTTTGAGGTCCGTGAAGCATTTCAGAAGTCAGTTGTTTGAAAACGAATTTTTTTTTAGTCAGACCCACTTTGGGGCCCGACTTGGCTCATGCCCACGCATTAATTGTGTGACAGAATGTTTTCATTTCATGGCATTTCAACCCCTAGACATAAACGAGGAAGTGATTAATGATATTGGCTTATTCAATGTTGAATGTTCTATAGTAGCATATCAGAGGTTCCAAGTTTAAAAAAAACAAAAAAAACTTATGCAATGGCTGGCAAGAGCCAAATTCCACAACTTTGCCAATTTGCCCCTTTGTCATGCATGGATTTTCAAGTGGTGTAGAGCATGTTAAAAAGGAAATAAAATCATACAAATGCAATAGCTAGCATCCTCCCATGCTCATGTGGTGATGGAGAGGGGGCAGCAGAAGGTGTTGGGCATGAAGTTAAAGAACGGGGCAGCAAACAAAATCCCCATTCTCCTTGTTGTACGTGGTCTCCCCATTCCCTCTTTGCTGTTTCTTGGCCCATTAGAGTTTGTAGACTGCAGTAAGAGCATGTAAAAACCCTAGCTAAAGTTCTAGAGTGGCAACGTGGCATTTAAAGCTATGTAAAACTTTCAAACAATCATTACACTCCCTCCTCCCCACGTGAGATCTCTAGTAGCAGATAATAGTAGTAGAAGCACCCAAACAAATCCATTTGAGACTGCCAGCATGTTGAAATGTAGCCCCCCTCTGCGTGACATGGGAAATGGTGGAAGAGGCATTTCAAAAGGTTTTCAACCAAATGCTTTTGGCAGCAGTCCTCCGTCTCCTGCGTGGCTTTGACAGGTGGAGAAATGTCCCCTGCGTGGTGTTTGGGAGGAGAGACATCGAAGTCTTTGCAATCTCTTCTGCTGTGTGGTTTTTGAGCAGCATTCAAAATTTTTATTCAAATGTAAAGTGCAGCAAACAAGTTTTCAAAACTCCAGATTGACATGGAATTGGCAGCAGCATGAGATTTCCAAATGAATTCTAGTAACTCCTCCTTTTGTGGCATTAAAGAGGACCATCAAAATCTTCAGCAACATCCAAAATTGCCATTGAAAGCTATAGAGAGAGTTTTAACATGCAGCTCTAGGCATAAGCCTTAATCCCACATTGGTTGTGCACTAGGAGCTTTTAGTATTTATATGTAAAACCTTACACTAGTAATATGTCAAAGTCATAAAGGCTTTTGACACATGGTGCCCGATGGCGCCCAAGGCGGGCAGATGCACGAGCACGCTTCTCGAGGTGATAGAGGAGATGACTGAGCGGCAACTAGGTGGACCCCACGCAGGCACACTTCCTGAGGCAGACAGGCAAAATTTTGCAGAGAAAGGTCGGGTTAACGAGTGAGCAAGTTTGAGATGGGTCAATGGTGCGCACTATTTCGCGAAAGGAAGTTGAACGTAGTTTAAAACTAGCGAAGTTGCGAAAGCCAGGTGGCGGGTATAGTCAATGATCCAGCAGGAAGGTCCCGGTGAGGTGGCACTGACATGGCACACAATTGGCGCACAGGTGGCAGTCCAGTGGCGATGACATGGCGATGAAGTGGTGTACAAGCAAGCAGCCCAGTGGCAGTGACATGGCCGACAGGTGGCAAAAGATGAGGTGTCATCCCAGGTGGCATCCGGTCAACCCCATCGACCAATCAGATCCCGCCACATGGCAAGGCATCAGAGCACATCAGAGGCAAAAAATTAAAATTAAAATTGTTTATTATATAGTTTAAACTATATTAATAAATGAAAAATTTAAATGATTGTGCACATTGGGGAATTAATTCGCCCAGGACTCAATTTTTGGCCAAGGTATAAAGTGTTATATATTTTCGGAAAGCTCTCAGAATGAGGAATTTGATTATGAAGTTAATTTTGACAAATGTGGGGTATTTTGGGAGTAGTATCCACGGGAACAAAATTCAGTTAGAGGGGAGACACTTGGCAATTTTCAGTTCTAGATTTGATTCTTTTCCCTCTCCTTATTCCCAATTCTTCTCAGTTGTAGGGGTTCCAGTTTTTGAGAGATTTTCTCCAAGGGAGAAATCTGAAATTGCAGGTTCCAGTGATGGCATCTTTTTATCAATGCAAATGATAGTGTGTTCGTCTATGTTTTTAGTGTTGTCTTTACTGTAGGTTTAGTTTTAGTTTGCAGGTTCACACATATGCAAGGCATGTGTGAGTTTCCATGAAATTGTCTCCAAAATGTACTCAGATTCATATAATTTCATATTATCAAGGATAATTTGAGTTGTCTCTTTTAGATTCCTCTAAGAGTGTAATGTTGTCTTTTGGGTATTCTTCAAGGAAGGATTTAAATCGTAAAACCCAACATTAATGATTTTGAATGCATATTGGATATCTAGATATAAGTATGGTTTTGTGAGAAAGCAAAGGATTGTATTAATGTAAGGCATTGATACATGAAAATTTAATGTTGAAAAGAACTTGCATCTGAGATTTCTCATCCAGTTTTATGCATGACTCTATGGCCTGGATAAGGCACTTGTCTCTTGTAATATTTAAAGGTTGTCAAAACACCATTTAAAAATAAAAAATCAGAATATCTATTTATATTTTATGTTATGTGGAAGTGTCCCTCCATCTCATGATTCAAAATGTTGAGTTGCAAGTGTGGATCTAGCCCATCTGCAGTTATCTGGTAGTTTTTGAACCTTTTGAGATCCATCTGCTTTTGATTGATGCAGTCTTGTGTGTAATAGGTCTGATTAAATGCATCAAAGGTATACTTGCCTAGGTTTTGCAAAGCCTGAAGAGTAGAAGGATTCATATCCTTGTCATGTTGTCCAAGCCCTGAGGTGTTTCATTGATTGAGATTGGCTATCTCATAGATAGATTTGCAGGTATACTTGGGTTATCACTTTTGGTGAACAATAGTACCAGCCATAACTATGAATCTAGATCCAACAAAGATGTCGAAGATGAAGACAACTTAGTGGAACTTGAAGTATTGTTTGCAAAATGACTTCCTAGAGGCATTGGTAAATATAGAGGTAAGCTACCTTTAAAATGTTTTGCATGCAACAAGATTGGTCATATAGCAACAAATTGCCCTAATGGTGAAAATGAATACAAGAGAGACAAATTTAAGAAATACAAGGGTAAAGGCAAGATAGATTGTCTTGTAGATATTGACAATGGTATTACTGATGAAGAATCTGATGATGATGCTAGTGAAGTTATTGTGTTTGTATCTATTAAGGAAGAAATATCATATCAGAAGGCACTAGTATCCAGAATGGATAACTCTAATGATTGGATCATTGATAGTGGTTGTTCACATAAAATGATTGGTGATTAGAGAAAATTTCTTTCCCTGAAGGAATTTGATGGTAGTGTTGTTAGATTCAGCAATGACTCACCCTATATAGTTAAAGGTAAGGGAGTTATTTCTCTTAATGGCAAGAGCAGTGCTGACGAAGTCTATTAGGTTGAAGGCCTAAAGAACAATCTTTTAAGTGTGGCACTACTTAATGAAATAGGATACCCACTGGAGTTTAGAAATGGAATGTGCAAAATCTTTGACAACAAATTTGAATTTATTGCAACCGGGAAACAGACCGGGGGTAATCTATTTCATCTCAATCCTAAAGTTAGCAATTGTTTGATTGCAAAAATAGATGATAGCTAGCTTTGGCATAGGAGATTTTGTCATATAAATTTTGATAATATTGTTAAAGTAATCAAGTCTAAGACAGTAAGAGGTCTACTTCAGCTAGACAAACCAGTTAATGCTCTTTGTAAAGAATGTCAACTAGGAAAGATGACATCTTCAACTTTTAAGAGCAAGTCCTTCTTAGCAGAGAAGTTGTTAGATTTGGTTCATACAGACCTATGTGGACCAATAAGAACAAGAAGTATTCAAGGTGACAGATACTTCATGATCTTCATTGATGATTGTTCAAGGATGATGTGGGTCACATTCTTGAAGGATAAAAATGAAGCTTTTGGTAAATTCAAGGCATTGAGAGCCTTAGCTGAGAAAGAGACTGGCAAAAAGTTAAAATGTCTAAGGACAGATCAAGGTGATGAATTCACTTCTGTAGAGTTCACTAAATATTGTGATGATAACGGTATCAAGCGACAACTTTCTGCACCAAGGACACCATAGCAGAATGGTATAGCAGAGAGAAACAATCCGTTAGTGGTTGAAGCTACTCGGACTATGTTGATACAAGGAGGTGTATCAAATTTTTTTTGGAAAGAAGCTATAAGTAGAGCTCTGTACACAATGAACCATGTTATAGTAAAAAGAGGTAAGGACAAGACCCCATATGAGTACTGGTATGGGAGATCACTTGATGTTAGCTATTTTAAGATATTTGGAAGCGAATGTTTTATTAAAAGAGGTGATTATGTAAGAAAGTTTGAAGCTAAGAGTGACGAAGGCATATTTCTTGGCTATTCCACCAAGAGTAAGGCCTATAAATGCTTCAACAACCGGACACAAAAAATTGTTGAAAGTGTTGATGTTCGTGTAGATGAATGTCCTGAAATTTCAAAAGGAATCAGTTCTGAGAAGAAGAATGAAGATCCTTTCATTTTTCTTTTGGAACCTGAAACTGTTAAATCAGAAACTGGTAAAGAAAATCCTGATGTACTTGTTCAACCGGAACAAATAAATTCAGAGGAAGATGATAACGAAGAAGCTGAACCTGAAGAGAATGATCATATTATTCCTAGGTACGTGAGACTGAATCACAATCCTGAATAGATAATTGGAGATAAGGATGTTGGTGTACTAACTAGAAGGAGAATAAGAGAGAACTCTTGCATGATCTCCACCTTTGAACCTAGAAGTGCTAAGGAGGCATTTGGTGATGATCATTGGGTGAAATCTATGGAGGAGAAGTTGGATCAAATTGAGAAGAACAACACTTGGACCTTGGTACCTTCACTGGTAAACAACAATGTTATAGGTACTAAATGGGTGTTTAGAAACAAATTAAATGAAGATGGGGTTGTAGTTTGCAATAAGACAAGATTAGTATGCAAAGGATATGCACAAGAAGAAGGAGAGGATTATGGAGAAACTTTTGCACCAGTAGCAAGACTAGAAGGTGTCAGAACATTGCTCGCATTTGTAGCTCATAAGAAGTTCAAGGTATACCAGATGGATGTTAAGCCTGCATTCTTGAATGGGATACGGGAAGAAGAGGTTTTTATAGAGCAGCTTGATGGTTATGCATTGACAGATAAGGAGGATATGGTATGAAAATTGCATAAAGCCTTGTGTGGATTAAAGAAGGCACCCAGAGCATAGTATGAATGACTTCATATTCATTTGATGAAGATAGGATTTGCTAGAACCAGTGATGACAACAACATTAATCTCAAGTCTGAAGGAGATAAAATACTGGTCAATGAAGTATTTGTAGATGATATTATATTTGGAGGTAATGATGACATGAGTAATTGTTTTGCAGATGAAATGAAGAATGAATTTGAGATGTCATTAGTAGGGGAAATAAAAATTTCATAGGCTTACAGATATAGCAGATGAAGAATGGTATTTTCATTACTCAATCCAAGTATGTGAAAGTGGTTTTGAAGACTTTCGGTATGAGTGACTCTAAACTAGTTGGAACCCCAATGGTTACAAGTTGAAAATTGTCCAAGGAAGATGCATCTAAGTCTATAGACGAAAAGGAATATAGGTCAATGATTGGAAAATTACACTATATTATTCATAGTCAACCAGATATTGCCCATGCATTTGGTATTGTTGCTAGATTTTAGAAGAATCCAAAGGAGGCACATCTAATGGCAACCAAGAGAATTTTTAGATATTTGAAAGGTACTGTTGACTATGGGTTATGGTATCCATATGGTGTAAATTTTAATTTGAAAGCATGCATAGATGCTAATTGGGCAAGAAATATTGATGACCAGAAGAGTACTACCGGTGAAGCATTCTTTCTAGGAGGAAGACTAGTCTCATGGAGTAGTAAAAAGAAGAGTTGCACTTCACAATCTACCGCTGAAGCTAAATATGTAGAAACTTATATGAATTGCACATAAGCTATGTGGATGAGACACATTTTGGAAGGTTTGAAGATGGAAATGTCAAAACCAATTCAGATTTTGTGTGATAATACAAGTGCAATAAACATTTCTAAAAATCATGTTTTGCATGCAAGGACTAACACATTGAATTGAAATATCACTTCTTGAGGGAAAAATTTCAAAGTAAAGATGTTATCTTAGAGCATGTTTCTACCAAGGAGCAGCTTGTAGATATCTTTACCAAACCTCTGCGTAAGACCACTTTCGAGTATCTTAGAAGTAAATTGGGGGTTGTCCCTCTTCATGAAGTTAGTTGAGAATGATGATGATTGTATCAATCCCTGAACCACTTGCAAAATTTTACATGGATTGATGAAGAAGTGGATGTATTCCATAGGGGGAGCATCTAGTTGCAGAATAATGTTGATACATAGTGAGAGCAGAATTACATGTTTTACTTTCACTTTGGCATTGTTGTCAAAGGGGGAGAAGAATTATGTGATTGAGGAGAAGAATTATGTGTCTGATTAGGTGAACCAGCGGCAGGCTGAAGACATACAAAGAAGGTGAATACTTGGTAATGTAAACCAGGATTCCTATTCACCAATCTCAGCAACAATCAGACGTGTTGATATTTGTATTGCCATCAATGTAAAAGGGGGAGATTGTTGGCATTTTGAGTTTGTTGGTATTTTTCTTAAACATTGAATTAATGATATGTTGTCATTGATGTCAATTGAACCGGTAATGGTATTCATGTTATTGCTAATATTGTTGTTTTTGATATTGGCTAGTAACCGGTATGTTAAGTTTGTGAGTTGAACCGATGAACTGGTGTAAAGGGTTAAACCTTTCTATGTAATGTAATTAGTAAACCCTATTAGCTGTTAAACCCTAAACTGATCAAGTTTGATGGTTTATTATCTAATAAGTGATAATGATGGAGACACGTGTGATCATTGAATGAGGATATGTTCAAATTGTTTTGGTGCATTTTTTTTGTCTAGGGAAGGAGCAAAGTGGATTGCATCTAATGCATAGCACGTGATGAGTTGTAACAAAGTCCGATGAAGTGGTGATCATGGAGTGGTTGGAATTTTCTTGAAGAATGTGAAGAGATTGTCATGATTTATAACAGTCAAGATTGTACTGACTTGTTTGTAATCTCGATGATGAGAATTAGGTTTTTGTTGTGTTACCGACCTAATTGATTTCTATTTAAGGTCAATGAAGTTGTTTGTAAAGGTTGTTGGCAAGATTGATGAAAACATGTTGAGTGTGTAGTTGCCTAACTAGTGAATGGATCTTCTTTTTGAGTAAAGTTAGATTGAATCTTAGAAGGATCTGATCAAGCAAATGTAGTGCTACTTAGACAGATCAAGAAAACCTGTTGTTTTCTAACAATTACAATAGAAGTGAAATCCCTTAACTGGGTAAGCTCTAACAAGTTTGGTTACTCATTAAATCCTCTAACAAGGTGGTCCATTAGCTTGGATTCTTAAATCCTCCAGTGAGGTTACTCCTAATAGGGTATTGTGCCTTTAATCAAGGCATATTTGTAAATATCTTAATCGGGTGATTCCTAACCGAAATTAGTTCTTAACAGGACTTATTGTAAAGCTTTAACAGGCTTGGCTCCTAACAAAGCGAACTTCAAAAGAGTTCAAATAGCTATCCTTGTGAGTCTCATCTCACTGTGGTTTTTACCTATTTGTGTTTTCCACGTATAAACATTTGTCTCAAGTGGTGAATGCTTTTGTGGTTGTGATCTTATTTGTTGATGTGGTTAATTTCTGATAAGACATGTTATGTAGAAGCATTGAGAGTTGAATATGTTGAGTTATGATCAAGCATTGTTGATGTTTACAAGATTGAAGTTGTCGTAACAGTTAAACCGATTGATGTCAAGTATTCTTATGAATATTGATCTTGACTAAGATATGTTTACTTTGTTTGACTGAGCTTGAGTTTGGGAACTTTGTATCAGTTTTTCAATATATTGATTCACCCCCCCCCCCTCTCAGTATTCTATCGGATACTTATTCCTTGATCATACCATCATGGACTTCATGCATCCTTACAAGGAACCTCATGATAGTCCATCTCTCGTGACCCTGCATGTCACAAAAGAGCCCACTCCCTTACATGGACCCATAAAAAACATTACAAGAGGCTTTAAGTTAAATAAGTAAATCTAAAATAAAACATCATGCAATGCCAAATCATGCATAGACACATACTCATGATAGTTAAACATAAACATATAGGGATTGATGTGTTGGCCATTTGGTGGAATTGATTATGTGTTGCATTGATGTTTTATCATTGATGCCAACACTAACTATTTGGATGCTTTAATGCTACCCTCATAGTCCCAATAGGTTGAGTGGTTTCTGGTTGATTTGGATCTGGCATGATCCGGTAGGCTCCGGTATAGTTTGGTGATGGAAATGTCTTGTTCATGATATTCATACTCATATTTGGTCAGTTGGTTTTGGTATGGTGATCCGATGCTATCCTTCTTGCCTAGAAGCTTAGTTTCTTGTTTCGACGAGGGTTTCACTGGTAGAGATTTTGATGATGATCTTTGATGAATTGCATAAGTGGTGTTGGTGGAGTTTCTGGTGGAGTTTTGAGATGTAGTTGGTGATCATGTTCAAGACTTGGCAGATGGAGATCATTGCTGAAGCATGTGGACCTATATTGGGTCTCGGTTGATCTAGGTTATGGATCAACTTTAATGTTATGTGTGGATTGGACCTCTCAATGTATTTCCAAGATGTCTTATGTGTTTGTTTGGTCTAAGGCTGACATGTTTTGTAATTATGTAATTGGTTTATTATCTAGTGGCCAACCTAATTATTTATGGTCGAGTGTTTGTATATATAGATGTAAGATCTCATTGTAGATTATCATGGTTATGTTAGAGGTCATGGTCAAGGAATGTAATGTGAAAATAATGTAATATCATTCAGGCAGAGGAGTTGGTCGATCATTGGAGATAGAATTGGGTGTATGCAAGAGAATTTAGTCTTTTGGTATTGAGCTTAACCGTAACTGTACTTAGGCATAGGAGATGCTATCTTTTGCAGTTCAACACTTCTCCGGATTGTAATCTAGATTTCTATGTAGTTAGTGAGGTTCCTTTTATGATGAGAAGTTCTCTCTAGGCTGTTGGCCTTCCTGCATGTGCAGGCCCCTCAATTGTAATTCACATACTTACTGTAGAAGTATTATCTGACTATGGGTAGGCTTCCCACCATGGTTTTTCCCTTTACCAGGTTTTCCACTTATAAATCTTGGTGTCATGTGGATAGTATTTATTTCATGGTTATTGTCTATGCTTAATTGGTTTAACTGCTATTCTGGTATTAATGTTTTGGGTTCTGATATTAAAGTTTAAATTGCTAATAGTTTCAGTAATTAGTGACGATTGATTCACCCCCCCTCTCAATTGTCTTTTGTTTATTTGAACTGTCTAACAATTGGTATCAGAGCTTTGGTCCTCTCTATAGAAAGCTTAATTGCTTGAGGAAGATCCTATGGCGACTAACAGTTCAAGCTCATCCAGTTCTTCTAGAGCTATCTTTTAGAGGGATATTATGAGGCTTGATGGAATAAATTACATAGTATGGAAGATTCAAATGGAGACTCATCTAAGATGTCATGGAAAGGAGATTTGGGAGATCACACAGAATGGTGTCATACCTTATAATCCGAGATCTGGCAATCCTCCTCTGGTAAAACCTAGACAAGGAGCTTGAGAATGATTGTAGACCAAGAGAAGCTTCTTGTGTGCACTTTTAGATCAACAATAATGGGATTAACTAACAAATCATCTGGAAAGGCTATATGGGATAAGTTGGAGACTCTTAATGAAGGTGACCCTACAGTGAAGATTCCTAAACTTGATGGTTACTGGGTGAGATATGAAAACCTAAAGATGGAAGAAGATGAAAGGATTATTGCATTCATGGAAAGGGTAAATGATATTGTTATGGGAATTCAATATTGTGGTGGAAGTCTGATCAAAGATTAAATTGTTTCTAAAGTTCTGAGAGCCCTACCACTGGCTTAGAAAATGAAGGCTACTTCTATTAATGAGTTGAGAACAATGACTAATACATCTATCAATAGAGATAATTTGGTTGGGAAACTATCTGCTTTTGAGCTTGAGGAATTTGGACCTTTTGGAGATGTGAAGTCTGAACCTTCTTTTCATGCATCTACATCTAAAACTAGTAAGCAAGACTGGAAAGATTTGTATGCAAATGAATTAGAAGAAATGAAGAGAGAAGATGATGAGTTTGAGCAACTTGAAGCACTATTTTCTAGAAGAGTACCTAAAGGACTAGTAGGAAGTAAGTATGAAGGAAAAGAACCTTTTAAATGTTTTGCATCTACATGTCCTGAAAGGAATTCAAGATTTGAAGAAAGAGTTAGAAGATCATTTAAGCCTAACCCTAGATATCAGAACAAATATAAGTACAAGAAAAATAGAGACAAATAATGCTACATAGCGAATGAGGAAGGCATTACTGATTCTAATGATGAACTGATAGAAGACTATGCTAGTGGTTCCGGCAATGGGAAGGAATGGGTGTTCCTGGCTATCAAAGAAGATGATCTGACAATGGAAGAGAATGTACCTGAAGAGAAGGCACTTGCTGCTAAAATTGAAGACAAGTATGAATGGGTAATTGATAGTGGTTATTCACATCATATGACTAGAGATAAAGGGAAGTTTTTGTCTTTGGAAGAATTTGATGGCAATCTAGTTAGATTTGGAGATGACAAAGCATGTATGATCAAAGGAAAAGGAACTATATCATTGGATGGTAAGAATAATAATGACAATGTTTATTATGTTGAAGGTTTAAGGCATAATATTTTGAGTGTAGGACAATTGGTAGATAAGGGATTTCAATTACAATTCAAGGATGAAAAATGCAAAATCATTAACAGATATAATTTGGAGACTACAACCAGTACACAGACAAAATGTAATATATTTCATTTGAACTCCGGTGAGAAGACATGTTTGATTACATAGATTGATGAGAGTTGGCTATGGCATAAAAGGCTATGTCATGTGAATTTTGATTGCATTGTGAATATAAGTTCAACTAAGGCAGTTAGGGATATACCTAAGATTATGAAGCCCTATAATCCAGTATGTAAAGAATGTCAAATGGGTAAACAAGTCAGAACCTCTTTTAGCAGTATACAAGATAAATCAAATGATGTTCTTGTTCTTGATTATTCTAGAATGATGTGGGTTACTTTTCTTAAGGAGAAATCTGAAGCATTTGAAAAGCTTAAAATCTTTAAGGCTAAAGTGGAAACTGAGATAGGATTTAAGATTAAATGTTTAAGGTCAAATCATAGTGGAGAATTCACATCTAGCGAGTTTAATAACTTTTATGAGAAGCATGGTATAAGAAGACAATTTTCTTCTCCTCTGACACCTCTACAGAATGAAGTTGTGGAAAGGAAGAACAAAACTATCTTGGATGATGGTAGAACAATGATGATGGAAGCTAGTCTACCTCATATCTATTGGAGAGAAGCAGTGAGCACAATGGTTTATACATTCAACAGAGTATATATCAAAGGAGAAATCGGTAAGACACCTTATGAATTATGGTTTGGCAATACACCTACAATTAAGTATTTTAGAATATTTCATAGTAAATATTATATCAGGAGAGATTATATCATTGGGAAATTTGATCCTAGATGTGATGAAGGCATATTTCTTGGTTATTCTAATGAAAGAAAAGCATATAGATGTTATAACAAGAGATTGCAGAGAATTATGGAGAGTGCTAATATCAAAGTAGATGAGCTAAACATAAGTCAAGTCAAAGTTTATGAGAAGGAACCAGTAGTGGAAATGATTATATTTGAACCAGTAACGCCTTTACTAGAACAGAGTGTTGAACTAGTTACTCTGGCAATATCAAAGAATTCTATAGTAACTGAAGAACAAGGAAGAGGTACAGAAAGTTAGAAGACTCCTAGGTATGTGAGATTGAATCATTCAAAAGATCAAATAATTGGGGATAAGAGCAATGGAGTGATGACAAGAAGAAGACTGGCAACTAATGAGGTATATTTAATTTCACAAGTTGAATCGGTATCAGTAATTGAGGCATGTAAAGATGAATATTGGTTGAAAGCTATGGAAGAAGAATTAGATCAAATTGAGAAAAATAACACATGGACCTTGGTTCCCTGGCCTAAAAATAAAAATGTTATTGGAACTAAATAGGTTTTTTAGGAATAAATTGAATGAGGATGGTCAAGTTATAAGGAATAAGGCTAGATTGGTTTGTAAAGGATATTCTTAGAAGGAATGAATTGATCATGGAGAGACTTTTGCACCTATAGCTAGGATTGAAGTTGTAAGATTATTTCTTGCCTATATTGCTTATAAAAACTACAAGGTTTATCAGATGGATGTTAAATGTGCATTTTTGAATGGGTATCTTGATGAGGAAGTTTATATTGAGCAACCTGATGGTTTTTCACTATCAGATGATACAAATATGGTTTTCAGGTTAAGGAAAACTTTATATGGATTGAAAAAAGCACCCAAAGCTTGGTATGCAAGGTTGGAAAAATATCTTTTGAAGCTTGGTTTTACTAAGGGCAGTGCTGACAATAATTTATATTATAAGATCATTGATAATGATATACTGATTATTGAAGTATCTATTGATGATATTATTTTTGGAGGTGAAGATAAGTTATGCATAGAATTTTCTAGGAATATGGAGAAAGAATTTGAGATGTTTATGATTGGTCAGATGAAATTTTTCTTAGGTTTTTCAGATTACTCAGACTAAAAAAGGTATTTTCATCTGTCAAACTAAATATGCTAAGGAATTGCTGAAGAAATTTGGTATGGGAGATTCTAAACCAATAAGTAATCCTATGGTTACAAGTGAGAAATTGACAAGAAAAGATGTTTCTACACTGATAAATCCCACAAGATACAAATCTGTGATTGGGGGTCTTCTTTATTTGACTCAAACTAGGCCTAACATTATGAATGTTGTTTATATTATTTCAAGATTTCAGAGTGATCCTAGAGAAAATCATGAGATTGCGATGAAAAGGATTTTTAGATACTTGCAAGGTACATTAGAATATGGTTTGTGGTACCCTAAGGATGATAGCTTTAGTTTATGTGCATATACAAATGCTAATTGGGCTAGAGATTTTGATGACCGGAAAAGCACTTCCAGTGGAGTTTTCTTTCTTGGAAAGAAGTTGGTTTCATGGATCAGCAAGAAACAATCATGTACTTCTTTATCTACTGCCGAAGTTGAGTATGTTGTTGCTGCTACTAACTGTACACAATTTTTATGGAAGAAGAAAATGTTGAAGGATATAAAGGTGGATTGTGATGCACCAATAGTTATTCACTGTGATAACTTTACTGCTATTGATATATCAAAGAATCTAGTATTTCATTCTAAAACAAAGCTCATATCTATCAACTATAACTTTTTGAAGGAAAAGGTGGAAGCAAATGAAATTAGACTAGTTTATGTAAACACTAAAGAGCAGATTGCAGATATTTTCACTAAACCTTTTCCCAAAGAATCATTTGAGTACCTAAGAGACAGATTGGGAGTTTCTGCCCCTCCGGTAGAGACTTGACTGATGCGGTTTGGCATCAGTTCGACATGTATTATCAAATATACTATTCATTTCGACACTGATGTGGGATGATACTGCTCAGGGAGAGTAGTCAAATTTGTGATTTAGTGGTTTATGTTCTTGCTTTGATATTTTTGTCAGATTTTTGGCATTGATGTCAAAGGGGGAGAGATATGAATAAAAAAAAGTAAAGGAAGAGATATTGACATTCAGAGCTATATGTGGGAGATTGTTGGTTGTTTTCCATTGGGGGAGACTTGTTTGGCATTTCTTGGAACTTAGATGTTTTTCGCATCTAGTGTTGCCATCAATGCCAAAGGGGGAGATTGTTGGCCATTT
This sequence comes from Cryptomeria japonica, assembly GCF_030272615.1. NCBI lineage: Eukaryota > Viridiplantae > Streptophyta > Pinopsida > Cupressales > Cupressaceae > Cryptomeria > Cryptomeria japonica. Next base: position 419,531,952 of record NC_081406.1, on the reverse strand, counting down.
GGTGGACTTGATTATGTGTTGCATTGATGTTTGGTCATTGATGCCAACACTAGATGTTTGGATGCTTTACTGGCACCCTTCTGGTCTCTGTAGGTTGAGTGGTTTCTGGTTGATTTGGATCCAACATGATCAGGTAGGCTCGGGTATAGTTTGATGATGGAATTTTATTGTTCATGATACTCACACTCATATTTAGTCAGTTGGTTTTGGTCTGATGATCGGATGTTATCCTGATTGCCTAGATGCTTAGTTTCTGGTTCTAGTGAGGGTTTCACCGATAGAGCTTTTGATGAAGATCTTTGATGAATTGCATAAGTGGTGCTAGTACAGCTTTTGGTGGATTTTCAAGATCTTGTTGGTGATAATGTTTGAGACTTGGTGGATGGAGATCATTGTTGAAGTGTGTGGACCTATATTGGGTCCTGGTTGATCTAGGTTATGGACTATTTTTAATGTAACGTGTGGATTGGACCTCTCGATGTATCTCCGAGATGTCTTATGTGTTTGTTTTGTCTAAGGCTGACATGGTTTGTAATTATGTAATTGGTTTACTATCAGGTGGTCGACTTGATTGTTTATGGTTGAGGGTTTGTATATATAGGTGTAAGATCTCATTGTAGATTATCATGGTCAAGGAATGTAGTGTACAAATAATATAATATTATTTAGGCAGAGGAGTTGGACGATCATTGGAGATCGAATTGGGTGTATGTAAGAGGATTTAGTTCTCCTGTATTGAGCTTAACTGGAACTGTACTCAAGCGTAGGAGATGGTATCTTTTGTAGTTCAACACTTCTCTAGATTGTAGTTTGGATTTCTATGTAGTCAATGAGGCTCCTTTTGTGATGAGCAGTGCGCTCTAGGCTATTGGCCTTCCTACATATGTAGGCCCATCAATTGTAATTCACATACTTACTACGGAAGTATTATCTAATTGTGGGTAGGCTTCCCACCGCCATTTTTCCCTTTACCAAGTTTTCCACATACAAATCTTGGTGTCATGTTGATGGTATTTATTTTGTGGTTATTGTCTATGCTTAATTGGTTTAACTTCTATTCCAGTATTAATATTTTGGGTTCCAGTATTAAATTTTAAATTGTTAATAGTTTCGGTAATTAGTGACAACTGATTCACCTCCCCTCTTAGTTGTCTTCTGGTTATTTGAACTGTCTAATAGGATGAGCCTCTTGACCAAAAGAATACATAAAACCAAGTTATAACATTGCTTCAACCAATTAAAGACAACCTAACAAGGTCTTCACACTTGCTATCATAAAATCAACATCATAAACAAATCAACTTCCCATGGGAAAAAATCATGAGACAACTCAAAATAACATTATAATCTTGCATTCAGATGGTGGCATCAAAACTGAAACTAAGATCAATTGAAATACAACATAAGGAAGACAACCTTTGGTACCAAAATGCAGCATAACACATGGCGTAGAAATGATGTCCATAAATAAAGACAAAAAGAATAACATGGGGTATCGTTTGCATTATGTTTGGCCTCCGCTATAACTCATGGGATTTACCCCAAATCACTATGGAACTTAATATTCCAACCTCTAAACTTGAACACAGCCATTACATGGACTCATATGCTCAGTAAAATAAAATTATCAAATAAAACACTACATTCACAACATTCAAATTACTAGCACATATTTTCCTCAAAACTGCCCAACATACTAATTATAGATGGCAAATGTATCAAACCCATCAAATGGGTGTTTAATTTAGCACACCCCATTCAACTATGAGTGAATTTCCAATAGCAGGCGGAATTAGATAGCCATCCCAACACCATAAAATCATGGTGTTGTTATGTTGTGCACCCACCATGACATGGGTGGTGCAGTGCACCCACCACATTATTGGTGGTGCTGCTACACCCACCATGTCATGGGTGGTACTAGGAACCACTACGTCATGGTGGTGTTGCTACACCCACCAAGTTATGAGTGGTGCTATGTACCACCATGACATTGGTGGTGCAGAGCACCCACCATGTCGTGGGTGTTCTAGCGACCACCATGATATTAGTGGTGCAGTGCACCCACCATGTCGTGGGTGGTGGTAGCACCACCATGACATGGGTGGTGTTGCTACACCCACCATGTCGTGGGTGGTGCTAGCACCACCATGACATGGGGAGAGTGTTATGAACCACCATGACATGGGTGGTGCAACAACATCCACCATGTCATGGGTGGTGCTAGCACCAAACCCATGATGTGGGTTTTACAATCAGCAACAAAAAAAAAAAAAGAACAGCAGGTGACATAAACAGGCCAGCAACCCCTTCCAAAATATGGATAATATAAAATACAATAAATCCTCAAAATAATAGAGGTTCTATAAACAAAATGACAGAGAATCTAGAATAACATATATTTATCAAAATTGCTAAATACAAGCAATAGAAAACCCAAACCTTACATTTCTTTTGATTCCAAATCATGAACAGGGAAACTATAACAAATTACAGATTTCATATACAGTGTTCTCACCTAACTATCATTAAAATAACAACACCCCCCATTAATTTCAATTTACATTTCAAGATATAAACCCCACTGTCATAGAGAATACACACAAGGTTTCAAATCTAAGAAAAATAAAGACATGAAAGAGGATGGAAGAACAGAGACCAACCTCTTCCCTGAGTGATGGAAGAGAAATCTCTGATGAAGACCCTACTCACAACCTCCAACAATCAGTACAATTCCACTCCAAAACCAAGCTTCAATTGCAGACAGAAAAACCCCCAAAATTCACTAAGTTGCAAAAGGAGATAATTGCAGAGAGAGCCAAGTAGAAAAGAAAAAAAATGAGTGTCCCCCCGAAGAATGATGCTTTCATGACAAGTTTTTAAAAAATAAAAGGAAAAACAATAAATACCTAGCCTCTCATTTAGCCCATTATTATTTAAAATATTTCCCCCCTTCAACTTAGCAATATAATAAACTTATTTTTCCCATTTCTTTTATGGGATTTCAAAAATCAAATTGAAATAAAAATAAAGATAAAAGCATATTACTCTCATCAATGTAATAAAAACCAAAATATTATTACGACATTATAATATAATAGATAGGGTAGTTGTTTAATATTTACCACTATTACCATTATTATATTTAAAATATTGCTATTAATAAAAATCATTAAATAATCAAACCCATAATAATTAAATAAAGATTAAAATCGTCAATAAATAAATAAGATCAATAAAGTGAAATAATTAAATAAACTCAATAAATCAAATCAACTAAAGACATCAATTATTAAATAAAATCTCAATAATCCAAATAAATGATTGTTTAAATTCAATCGCAAGAAATAATTAAATAATAAAAAATTGTTAAATCTTAATAAACTAAAATAACGCTACCACTAATAAAATCATAAATTATTATTAAATAATCACTCAATCACAATAAAAAATTTATTGCAAATAAAATAAATTAAACAATCAATCCATCACTATAATCAATAAATCATGATTAAACAAATTAAATAATTAATCTATTACTATAGTCAATAAACGAAAGTTAAATAAATTAAATAAACTAAATAATCAAACTTACCATGCCACATACTCACAAATCATGACGATCGACACGACATGGCGAAATTCGCCAAGACTCACGACAAGTACTCAATGACAACCTAGACCTAGAGTGTGGGTAGGGAACCGACGACACCTCCAAACCACATATTTATCATCGGGAAGAGACATGTTCGCACCTGTAAAGCCACGAGAGCTCGCACCCGATTGCCCGGGAGGAATGAGTGTCTTAGTACCTACAACCCTACAACCATAATGATGATATATGTGCATATATATATATATATATATATATATATATATATATATATATATATATATGTATATATATATATATATATATATATATATATATATATATATATATAAAATAGGTAGGTGGAGGAATATCGCAATGGCACATCTTGCATGCAATGAGTGATGTGACGTTGATCCCCCACAACGGTAGTCAAACAATATCCATATAGTGAACATATAACTAGGGTTAGTATGTCCATTCCAAAATGAGGCATGATCCATAAAATCTATCAAAGCACATGATAATCAAAATACTATTACTAACCATCTATGCATCAATCACGATATAATTTATTTAGCGATTAACATCATAACAAATATCTAACCATGTAGAAGTCACAACTAGTCATGCACATAGTCAATAATATCAAATAGTGTGAGATCATGTAATGTCTACCATCAAAATCATCAACTATGAAGTATAAATATTCATAATCAATATCCATGCATCACATAAGTCAAATCATATCCAGCATATCCATCACACAAAAATAAAGGTCTGATCAAGTCAATCCAAAATGAAACAAGAGTTTGCTCAAGAGTGGGCACTACATCCTCCCCCCTTGCCTAGGCTTACTCCTGGAAGCCTGAGAACAAGTAGGGGTATAACTCTCTCATTCATGTTGCATCCTCCTAGGTAGTTGATGTGTCATCATTTGGGTCCCACTAGACCCTTACTTGCTCTATTCCCCGACCTCTTAGGAACATCTCTCTGCACTAAAGAATGAGCACAGGCTCCAAATAAATTTGGCCGTCCTCAACCTGCAAGGAATTTCAATCGAGAACATGTGATATGTTAGGATGGTATAGTCCCAAAACACATACATGAAATACATCATGGATGTAGGATAGGTGGCAATGTAAGGCGATAAGCTACAAGGCCAATCCTCTCCAAGATCTCAAATGGTCCTACAAACTAAGGCACCAACTTAGAGGCTTTTCCATAATGGATTAGACTCTTTCATGGAAAAACTTGCAAGAATACACCGTTACCAACTGAGAACTATCTATCTACCCTGTGAATATCTGCATATTTCATATGTGTGTCCTATGCAGCTGTCAAATGCTCTCTGATACGGGTAACCTGCTCCTCCATTTCATATAGCATCTTTGAACCAATGTGTACCCTATCCTCTAACCTATCCCAACTCAAAGGAGTATGACACAGTCTCCCATATAAATCCTAGTAGGGATACATAGTAATGGAGCTATGGTATCCATTATTATAAGCAAACTCCACTAAGTATAGGTAATCCTCCCATCTGGACTGCTGATCCATAACATACATCCTCAACATATCCTCCAAAACCTGATTCACTCGCTCTATCTGACCATCCATCTCTAGATGATAAGTTTTACTATAGTTCAACTGAGTCCCCAAATCATGTTGTAGTGCTGTCTAGAACGTAGAAGTGAGCATAAGATCTCTGCCTGATATGATCTTACATAGAATACCGTGCAACCTGATGATGTCTCTGACAAAAAATTTTGCCACTGTGGTTGTTGTGTATGAGGATCTAACTGGTGAGAAGTGTGTAACCTTGGTCAACCGATCAATGGTGACTATAATGGCATCATGTTGACGAGAAGATATAGGAAATCCAACTATAAAATACATGGAAATGATGTCCCATTTCCACTTCAGGACTGCATGTGACTGCGAAAATCCTGTCAAATGTCGATGCTTTGCCTTAACCAACTAACACTCAAGGCAACATGACAAAAAATCTATTGTCTCTCCTCATTCTTGCCCAAAAGTAAAGTTCTCTCAAGTTTGTGTATATCTTCTTGACACTAGGATGTGCCGAGTAAGGTGCATGATGGGCCTCTGTCATGATCAATTTTGGAATTCCATTAGATGGCAGAACATAAATGCATCTCATGTGTCTAAGTATGTCATTTGTGTCCATTGAGTAACCTGTATATCTTCCCTCCAAGGCCCTACCTGATGCTATCACTGAGCTAACCTCCCGGAACCATGTATCTGTTGGTAGTGAACTAAGAATGCGACTCCTCAAATCCACCTCCAAAGTCACTGTTGATATCTCATGTCTCCTATGGATCAGTGCATCTACTACCAAATTATCCTTACCTTGGATGAACTTCACCTCGACGTCATACTCACACAAGAACTCCATCCAACGCCTCTGCCTAGCATTTAGATTTGGTTGCATAAATATATACTGTAAACTATGGTGATCCATGTGCAACTCGAACCGATGCCCTAAGAGAAAATGCCTCTAGCAAACCAATGCATGTACTACTATTTCTAACACAAGATCATGAGTGGGGTAGTTTAACTCATGATCCTTAATTTTCAATGACTCATAGGCCATCACCTTGCCATTCTGCATCAATATTGCTCCTAGACCCTCCAATGAAGCATCCATACACACCACAAAGTCACCTAGTGGATCTAGAACTGCAAGAATCGGTGCACTAGTCAACTTCTCCTTAAGTGTCCTAAAGGATGCCTCACAATGCTTTGAGCAAATGAATTTCTTCCCTTTCCTTTGAAGAAAAGTAATGGGGTAAGAAATCTAGGAGAAATCCTGCACATATTTGTTGTAATAACCAGCTAAAACCATGAAACTATGCACCTCACCCACATTAGTGGGTGCCGACCAATCCACTATTTCTTGAATATTCAAGTGATCAATTGCGATACCCTCTCCAAAAATGGCATGGCCCAAGTATCTGACCTCTAACCGGAAAAGATCACACTTCACCAGATTGGTGTATAGATGATTCTCCCTAAGACACTACAAGACCTGTCTAACATGATCCTCATGCTCCTCCACTGATCTAGAATAAATCAAAATATCATCCAAGAAAACTAGCACAAATCTGTCCAAGTACATCCTGAACACACCATTCATCAGGCTCATGAAGATTGATGGTGCATTCGTGAGACCGAATGGCAGAATTGTAAACTCATAGTACCCATATCTGGTGCAAAAAGCTATATGGTGTATATTTGCCTCATGGATACCCAACTGATGATATTTGAACTTAAGGTCAACTTTAGAAAAGACCTTTGCATCCTTAATATGGTCAAATAAGTCATATATCCAAGGCAGGGGATACATGTTCTTTACCGTCACCTTATTTAGCTATGTGTAATCAATGCACAATCGGAGATAACCATCCTTCTTCTTCACCAATAACATTGGTGCACCTCAAGGGGATACACTAGAACAGATGAATCCCTTCTCTAACAACTCCTCCAACTACACTCTCAACTCACTCAACTCCTGAGTGGTCATCCTATATGGAGCCCTAGAGATAGGCTCAACTCCTGGCACAAGATCAATCATGAAATCTATATCTCATTATGGGGGTATACCTAGAACCTCACTCGGGAAAACATCTACAAATTCCTGAAGTATAGGATGTTGCTGCAATAAATCCTTTGTACAAATCTCCTCGTCCACATCTCTCAACCTAACTGCAAATATCTGACAACCCTTATGTGCACATCTCTCCATCTGCATGGAAAAAATCATGTGAAGAGAGATAGGCCTCTGAATGCCTACAATCTCCACACTCTTCTTGTTGTAATCTACACACTTCACCCTCTTTCTCCTACAATCTATTTATGCCTGGTGTAACCCAAGCCAATCCATGCCAAGAACCACATCATAGGAACCCAAAGGTATAATACATAGATCCACTATGGTATGAAAATATCCTAATACTAGAGGACACCTAAGCACAAGGGTATCCACTATGGCCCTAGATCCCGTAGCTAGCTCTACCTGCCACCTATCATCCTGCTTTTTCATAGCAAGCTCACATCTCTCTACTAAATAAGGAGAAATAAATGAATCTGATGCTCCTGAATAAAATAGCATAGAACAAGGAATACCACCTATCACACCCGATGTCTCCACAACTATGGCCTGGTGCTCAGCCTGACAGTTATCTACTGTCGCAAATACTCAGTGAGACCTACCTGAATCTCCAATAGTGGGCTCTATTGGTGCTACCCTCTGCTGTCCTGATGTCTGTGATGTACATTGAGGATAATGAATTGCTATGTGTCCTTGCTATCTACATGTGAAATATCCTCTCCTATCATGTACCCTACTACCAGATGTAGCACTCAGCTATTGAATACTTCCTCTACTAGAGCCTGGCTATGAACTCTGAGTTGGTAGAGAAGGAGCGAGTCTCCTATTATGATGTCGACAACTGTGACTCCTATCAACCAAAAATCTAGAACCTTTGACAAAATTTTGACCCTATGACTGTCTCTTCTTAAACCATTGGCTACTATGAAAAGAGGTGGGGTGGCTCCAAGCCACACCTGCAGACTACTACTAAGAGCCTCTAATAGTTGTACTTGTAACTGGATAACTAGCTACCTATCCTCGTATAGAACCTCTTGTACTCAAAGAGTGATTCTCCTTGGCAATCCTTGCCTTCTCTACGATGACCTCTAAGGTCTTAGGTTCGTGCATGCAAACCTCTTTGCCAATGTAGTCTTTGAGTCCCCGCACAAAGTGTTGTATGAGCATCACCTCATCCTCTACTATCCCTACATACTATCTAAGCTCAAAGAACTTCTTCTCATACTCATCTATTGTCATCCTGTTCAGCCTAAGGTTATGGAACTCATCAACCTTACGCTGCCTCCAATTCTTGGAAAGGAATCTAGCTAGAAAACACTCTAAAAACAACTCCAATGTAACTATTGTAGGTGCATAATGGAACACCTAGCCTTGGTGTTACTACTATATGGATGCATAGAAAAACACTAACTCAAGTCTAATATCCAAGTCTCTGCCTCCATACCGATACCTAAACCATCAAAGGTGGGAGGATGAGCTCTCAATAAGTTCCTATGAAACTTTGTTTTTTAACAATTGGTGACTGCTATTGCATTCCTATGGTCATTTCTCTCACCATAGAAGATCCTTGAGTGTTTCACTATCATGATGACTATCCTAGGAAAGTGGCTATCTTCTCTATGTGTGGACAGTGACCTAGCTACTTGTATTGCTATCCATGAATTAGTGCTATGTATCTATCTTCACTATATCTTGAGGTGTGATATCCTTATCATTTATCTTACATCATTATTTGTGCCAAGACATACCAGCCGTACTAGCTTCTTTGACTGAAACTTCTTTAATTCAGGAGCTTTATGGTGACAATGAATTCTACCCTTAAGTATTTTGAATGTATTCTTATTCACTATCATTTATTCACTGCCAAAGACTCCTTATTCATTCACAACCATTTCCATGATCCTAAAACACCTTTAATCATATCATACAAGGAGCTTGTATATCTAACCTTTGGGCACAAAACTATCTATACTTAGACCCATGCATTCTTTTATTTAATGATATCATTGTCTTGTAATACAACAATCCTCACTATTTAACAGTCAATCTAGGACTGTGTTATTTTGATGTCTCTATAGCTTTTCATAGTCATCCTTGGGAATGTCTTTTTTGTGATAAACCTCATGATACTATGTTCTTCATCATACTGTGTGATTGTGGTTGCATCTAATCACTATTTTATTGTGATAATAACATCTTCTTTTTTGATGCTTCTATCATTGATGCCTTTTGGCTGCATTTCTGCTTTTTTATGATGCTACTAATAGTTGTGAATACATTATATTGTCTCAGGCCCTTGAAGTATTCAAGATGACTCTCCTAATGATGAACTTTAATGCCCTGTATACTAGTTGATCTCTTGTAGTTGCAATCATGACTATATTTCTATGTCTTTACTATCTCTAGATGCTGCAACATATTTCCACCCTAAGATCTTTGAATTATCTCTATGATGAAGTTGTTGTGTGACTTCCTGAGATTGTTTTGACTGATTCAAAATCATACGCTTGTCATTATTGCTTAGGACACTTTTTCTTCCTCGGTCTTTATGACTACATTGTTTTAACAGTGGCTCTCAACATACATCTCTCTTATGCTGCTTTATGATTACCATATGAAGGTCACTGCTATCATTGCATTCATTAGGTCTTAGAAATGTATTCATTATATGACAAGAATGGAAGATTCTCTTTGTCATTACACATGTGGCTTTTACTTGCTTATGAATTCTCTGAATTTGTTTTGGGTGATTGCATTTTTTACTGTGAAAGGCTCTCATTCAGGACTACACTTTGTCCCTTAGTCTACTGCCTATTTCACTATATATTGATATATCTGATCCTTCTAAAACTTCCCTACCTTTTGATGAGTATCTAGGGTTGTGACTGCTATTTGCATAATTTATTAATCTCTCTATATTGTGGCTATGATATTGTTTTCTTAGGATTATGATTAAGCTTTTTTGGAATCACCAACCTTTCTTAACCTGTTATCTTCATCAAAACATGACTCTTGATGGTCCATTCCTTGGTTAAAAACTCTTCTTTATGTTACAAACATACCATGAACTCTAATAACCTCTTCTTAACACTTGAAAATTGTCTTTTTTCGGTATAAAAGAACTTTGGTTATGAGTTATCATAATTATATTCTATTCTACAAATATTTCTTTGAATTCTTATCACTATATGATATGAATGTGACATTGTCTTATCTTCTCTACTTCTGAGGCTTTGATCAATACCCTTTCCCACACTTTGTGATTTGTGGTGAATATTTCTATGACTTTCATAGTGTGTGTTATGATTTTTTAATCTTTGATACTTGTGCTTTGAGATCCTTTTCTAATTAATCAATGCTCACTATTTAACTCTACTTATATCACTGCCATTTGAGAGTATTCACTATATGACTTTTCTCATGTCAGTATGGTTCCATAATTCTCAAACCTGTAAGCTATAACAGTGAACTCATTGGATCACTCTTGTCGATGATGAGTTCGTGGTTAAAGAAGCCATAGTGAAATAAAAGCATGTCAGACTCAACCCTTGTGGGAAACTCATTTCACTCCACATGCTATAATAATAACATTGAATCAAACCTAATAATAGAATTTCACCTATATCTGCACAAGGAAACAAACAATGCTAGATAAAAATAAGCATATGATAGGTGTTTTTTATGACTCATGTTTTTGGGGCATCTATGATATGCTAGTTGTTTGAATACACATGAGAGGATCAAATTATATGTTTATAGGTGTGTGTGTGGAAAAGTGAATAAGTCCATAAGTTGCAAGACACAACACTTCGATTAAGTCATTACATATATGGTTAGATAGATATAAGAATGAATAATAAAACCATAACAAATTGATCAATTGCCTTCTAAAAGATGCGAGTATAAGATTGCTCTTAGATTTGTATAAGCAATACCTGTGACTAGACTACACCAAGACGAAGGATTTAATCTATATGAGCATGATATTAAGCTAAATGGATGTAAGATGGATGAATAGTAAGCTATATGAATTCAAGCAATATGGATTCAAGCAATCATAATTGAACTAAATATGCAAAAAGCTAAACTAAGATGCAATAATCTCAAAAAGCAAGCACAATATATTCAATGACTCTAGAGGAAAAAGTGTATAATAATAAATATCTAGGGTGTTTTGAATGAGAGATGAAGGCTGAATTTATAGAGAATCACAAGAGAGATCAAGAAAAAGCACAATTTAGGATAATTGAAATAATTGAGAAATCAGAGTGAGTTAACCTTGAGATAGATTCTAATTATAGTTTAATTGAAATGCATTCAGATTATAATTTCAAGTTTGCATTAGAGATATCATTCAATTAATTCCATGCACTTGAGATGAAAATAAGTAATTCTATGCATATTCTTTGATTTATTCAAGAAATGAGTCTTTTCCATGCAACTGAACTTCTTTTCTCAAAAGCTTTAAGTTCCAATTTTAGAGAATGATAAAATTCCTTTTAATTGTTTTTCTGATTTCAAGTTCTCTCAATTTAGAAGAAATAATTAATATCGCAAGTTTGATTTCTCTCTCAATTCAATACTTTAATTTTATTTTCAATTTAACTCTTTCTTTGTGATTAATTCCTCTTTTGTGATAAATTAATTCCTTTTTTATGATCAAATGGCAAATTTATTAATTAATTAAATATGCTAAGATATTTAATAAATTAAGATAGGACAATTGATCAAAATGATTTTCTTAGAATGATTCAATTAATTAAATAAATTTAATTAATATTGAGTAATTGATTTGCCATGTAATATTTGATGATTGAAGAATTAATAATATGCTCAAGATTGATTTAATTGCCTTTGGTTAGGACCTTGGTAATGTTGTCAAAATTAGGGGTCCATGGTTTAGATGACCAGTTTTAGGGTATTACATTTTCCCCTCTTTGAATTAATGTGCGAGCAGCGTGTTGGTTCAAAGAATAGTTGATGTCTAGGAGATACCAATTCTGAACTTGATTGATCACGAACTAGATGAAGAGTGAGATGTTTAGCTTGATTTGAAGCGATGAAGCTGAACATAGCTGATTAAAGAAATACCGATCCCGAACTTGATTGAACTAGGAACGATATAGAGCAAAGATACCAAACTTGAACTTGATTGATCAAGAAGCGGATCTTACTGATCTAGAACTTGATTGAACTAGACACAATGAGCAAAGATAAAATTGATCTTGAACTTGATGGATCAAGACACGATGAGCGAAGATAAACTATCCACCTTGATTTGATGCGATGAAACTGAACACCTGCTTAGATTGAGCATGTGATCAAAGATACTCTTTAAACTTTTGATTGAGTTTAAACGAATAATCATCTTGATGAAAAGTGATGAAACTGATTAACGTTAAGAGACTGATTCAGATGAAGATGAATATCAGCTTGATTTGAAGCGATGAAACTGATATGCCCCTTGCGATAAGAAATTGTTTGATTTTAGTTGAAAAAGATTTTTTCTCGGCTTTTAATGAAGATTTGAAAATTTTCTCAACTATGAAGATGTGAGGTCAAAAGGTCATGAGTATACGTCCTCAGGAGAGAAATCGAAAGATAGCGAGGGTACATGATGATTATAGGTAATTGTTTAGCGATGATTTTTATATGAGCACAAAAAATGAGTCGAAGGAATATTTGAAGATTTAGCGTTGATTGATGTGAAATTGAGCGCCAAGGTGATTTGTAGAATTGAGATTCAGCGTTGATTCATTAGAAAATGAGCGCAATTTGAAGAAAGATTGAGCTTTTGAGGAAAGCACTAAGTGGTCCAAATTTTGTATTGAAATTGACTATGAGAATGATCTCAGATTTCAATTTTGATCCTGAAAATGGAATCAGGACGGGCAAATTAGCTAAGGGTACGATTTTCATGTCCATTGGAGCAAGTTGAAAAATTAGGTTTTGGCTATATAAGGGATGGAAGTGTCATTTTCAATTCATTTTAACATTGCAAGTTTGAAAATTCAAAAAATCCTTCTGCGAAGAAAAATGGTGGTTCCCACACAGGAGCATCAATTCGAGCGCCAGAGTTGACATAATCAACCTCGAAACTATGAGCCAGCAGTAAGCAATCGATCTTAAGCCTCTTAATCATTTCATTTTTGAATTTTTTTGTTGATTTTTGAATTTTTAGGCATGTAAAAGTTGGACGTTGTCATTTTGTCGTGCAAGATGACATCTTGTGTCATACAACAAACTTCTTAAAATTGTTTTGTCGTTTGAGTCCATTAGTTTTGTCGTTTCACACCTACCCTTGTATAGTATGAGTGTATGTAAAAGAGGCCATTTTTGTTGTTCTAGGGCTTGTTTTGTGTCGTATCAGAGTCTTTTGTCATTCTGTACCCATTCCTGACTCTTACAAGTTTCTGCCTCTACTGTGTTATGTCATTTGAAAAATAGTGAGCATATTTAAGGGTGCAAACTTGGAAATTTGATTTTGCAATTAATTGTTTTGGATTTGCGTGATGTTTTACTTGTCTTTTAGCATAATTTGAAATGTTTTCTGATGATATTTTGTTTGATTCTTGTAGGTTTGACTACCTCATGTTCTTTTTAGATGTGTCTATCCACTGACTATGACATTAGTTCATGAGTATTCTGATATTGATAGAGCACATATTGATTTGTGCGGATTGACTCACCTTTTATAGATGCCAGATATCTGTGTGAATCACGAGATGCTCACTACACTTGTAGAGAGATTCCATTCTGAGCATAACATTTCATTTTCCAGGTGGGGAGATGACTATCACTCCCGAGGATGTATATAGGATTCTTCGAATTCTGTTCGCTGGGGATAAGGTGGATTATGATTCAGCACAACGTCCTAGCCTACTAGCTCTGAGGAAGGTATTTCATGATGCAGACATTCTGACACGGTCTATCAGTTGGGATGACATGATGGCCAGGTATAGTGATCAGTTTCCACTGGCATGCATCCTAGTAGGATTTATTAGTTGTTTCCTTATGCCAGACAGGGGACAATAGGGTTCCTTATGCGACTGGGGCAGGATGCTACAGAGGCTTGTGGAGCACCCTCAGAGATTAGGATGGGGTTCTTGTATTCTGGCACACATGTATCATGAGATGCATGAGGTGGTTTATAGGGAGGGGAAGAGTATGGTTGTAGGGGTTTTGATATTATAGGTATGGGCCTAGGAGCACCTCCCAATTTGCAAACCTATCGTGGATGACGCCAGAGATCCACAATAGCTAATTGTTTATAGATATTGTGGATACATTACTCAGCCCCACCTGGGAAAGATAGAGTATTGGAGATGGAAGCTAGATGATCTTATAGTTGTCATATGGAGACCTTATAGGGTTCTTGAGCTTTGGAATGACTGGAGAGATGTGCACAGAGACCTATTTATGACTCGACCTCTCATTGGCAGACCAGTGATAGTGGTCGAGCAGTTTGTGGTTACTCTAGTGATGAGGCAGTTTGGTAGACCTTAGGGGATCTCATAGGAGTTTATTGCATACGTGCATTATGCAGAGGAGGAGAGACGGGGATGGGGACCTAGGTTATCATACGTGTTGGGCATGTAAGAGTTGATTGCGTTGTAATGGCTCAGGTGGGACTCTTTAGAGGATATTGTAGATGCAAGGGTATTGCCCCAATATAGGGATTGGTTCCAACAACATCCATTCCCTAGATTCACTGATCTGGTAGAGCGGGCACCTTTGATAGAGGATGTTGAGGATGATGCCCCTGCGCAGGCATAGGGACAGGGACAGAGAGCCGAGGCTCCAAGGTGAGTAGGTAGTGATCCTAGTGCTAGTAGTAGCAGGGTACCAACTAGTGGTAGGCAACAATAGAGAGGAGAAGGTGGATCCCTAGGGGCTATTGGTGTCAAACTGAGTGGAGCTAGGGTACTAGAGGGTGGAGGTGAGGAGGAGCGAGTAGCTACCAAGCAGGTGAGATAGAGGAGAGATGAGCAGGGGGAGTTGGAGGTGGAGATGGAGGAAAAGAGCTTGCGAGGGAGCAGGGGGAAAATGTAGCGCGGTCAATGAGAGCATGTTTGGCAGGTCTAAAGTCACAGTTGATAGTGGCACAGACATAGCTGGCAGAGCAAGACCGATAGGTAGAAGAGCTTAGGGCTAAGCGTGGTCCTCAGGTCGTAGAGATGAGAGTAGAGCAAGACGCTTTTGAGAAGGAGGTTCTCCATCAGACCAGTTGAGCGACCTATTATGTTGCAGCTTACAGTGTAGCAGTTCCATTAGCGTAGCAAGTTATACCCTACTCGTAGTACATGGCACAGTCTGAGGGAGCTCAGGAACCTTGTCAGGAGCCTGGTTAGTAGGCTCCACCTCCTCCACTAGCTAGCGATGAGGGAGAGGTAGAGAGCTATATTTTCTAATAGCTCTTAGGTTTTGTTAGATACCCCATTTTTTGTAGCCCATATGATTCTTGCTCTGATGGGAGATTGTATATGATGGAGTTATATCACTTGTACTTTGAGATATTGATGATTATATATACGAGATCTTGATTTGATTTCATTGTACTTGTGTCGATTGATTTATGAGATATTTTTCTATATTCTTTATTCTATATGTATGCATATCCGTTCAGTATGGATGTAAGGCAAATAAATATGGATGTTTGTTTTTGTTTCTTTTCATATGAAAATAAAATGAATAAAAATGAGTAATGAGTAATGCAAAACAAAATATTTTTTTCTATGCAATAAGATGAATGTAAAATGAGTGTATGAATCTATATAAAATGCTTATGTATGCAGCTAATATCTCAATACACAAGTACTCGATTGAAGAAATGATGAAAAAGAGACCACTTAGCTAAGAAATGATGATGCTTCAAACTCTCATTCAGAAGATAAAGAGATCATTGTTACCATACCAAAATCACTCTAAATTCACAAAATGCAGAATGAAACGCAAAATGAGATGAAAAATGAAATGCAACCTAAACCTAGTCACTGGATTTCAAATGCTTAAGTTTCATCACTGAGTGTTAACAAACATAGCAGGCAGATTAGAGTTCCTTTCTTTTCATGTGCAATATTAATTATCTTGTCCGCAATGACCCTTTTTTCTTTCATATCCTTGGATAGATTTCATAGATAAAGAAATTCTCTCAAAACATACAAAGAAATGATGTGAACCTCCCTGTAGCATACAAATAAGCGGAGTCCAGGTATGTGTGGCAATTTCACCTTAATGTGAAGGCTCTTATCACAGACACCCAACTAATTAGATGTTTCCAGATCGTCTGATTCATTCCTACAAGTAGAAAACAAAGAAAATATTATGCCCCCAATCCTTGCTCCTCTTAGTCAAGATAGACTTCCTCGAGTTACTTAGAGGGATAATAATCGAAAACCAATATAAAAGAAAGCACACAAAGAAAATTTAATGCATAGCTCAAACTGTTTAGTGATTGTTTTCGGTAATGTTGTTTGCTTGTGTACTCAGTGATAAAACTCTTCAGTAGTCAGGAGGCAGGTTACTAACTCGGAATGGACAACCAGGTATCATTGACGTAAAGTTGACTTGGTTGATACTGCTTAGGACATGTAATGTGCTCTGTTGATTAACCTAAGACTAGGACATTAATCAGTTTCAATCCATGAGGGTTCCAATGAACCAGGATGTCACAAAAGTGACTGAAATATGTACAAGTGAAAGCAATTATGCATAAAAGTGGGAAATGCCAATGTTGCATTGATAGATGGAGTGCTTGAGTACAAGAGGCACATGTTTGCCAGGTTTTCACCTGCTTGGCAAAGATCTCTCTTTTTTTAATTTTTACCAAGGTGCCTATTTACCTAGTTTTCACCAAGGCATTTTCTCTCTTTTTCCTTTTTTTTTTTTTTTTCTCTTTTTTTTTATTTTTCTCTTTTTTTTTTCCTTTTTTCTTTTTTTTTCCTTTTTTTTTAAGGACTTTTTCAGCTGTACAGGTTGCTGGAGTAGAGAATACTAGGTGAAGAACTTTTTCAAATGGATGGTGTTAATCGGTTCAGGGAGATGTTCTCTTTCCAAAATTGAGAACTGATAGGCACTAGAGCCAAATATTGTAGTGATGATGTAGGGACCCAGTCAGTTGGGTTCAAACTTCCCTTTGTTGTCTCGAAACTATTGATTTTTTAGGATTTTCTCACAGAATAAGGTCACCAACCTGAAATTTTCATTGTTGAACCTTCTTGTTATAACCTCTAGACATTCTCTTTTGATACACTCTGAGATGATCAAATACCACTTGCAGATGTTTATCCAACAACTCAAGTTCTTGCAATCTAGATATTCTATAGTCTTCATCAGTAACAAGACCTTGCAAAGAAACTCTTAAAGATGGTATTTCCACTTCAATAGGTAATACTGCTTTAGATCCATACACCAAAGAAAAAGGTGTATCCCTAGTAGGTGTTTTGATACTTGTTCTATAAGCCCATAATGCAGGATTGAGCTAGAGATGCCAATCCTTCCCAGATTTGTTTATAGTTATATGGAAGATAGTCAACAGGTTTTTGTTAGATGCCTCAGCTTGTCCATTACCTTGAGGGTAATATACAGATGACCAGTGCTATTTTATTTTGAATCTCAAAGAGCTCATCTAGATCTTTATTCTTGAATTGTCCTTCATTGTCAGTCATAATGGATGAAGGTATCCCATACCTGTAGATGATATAGTTAAGAATGAACAGAGATACTTGTTTACCAGTTTCTTTGATGAGCATAACCACTTCGACCCACTTAGTGAAATACTCAGTGGCAGTTATGATAAACTTATGTCTATTGGATGATGCAAGATATATTTGACTAATGAGATCAAAGGCCCATTGCTGAAAAGGCCAATGTGTAATGAAGGGTATGAGATCCCTTGTTGGAGCATGTATGAGATTTCCATGTAGCTGATACTTCTCACAAGTTTTAGAAAACTTTATGACATCCTTCTCCATGTCTGGCCAGTAGTAGCCAGCCCGTAGTAGTTTCTGAGCTAAAGTAAGACCATTCGAATGAGATCCACAAATACCTTCATGGAATTTCGATAATACAGGTTGGGACTCTTTAGTTTCTAGACACCTAAGAAAATTACTATCCAACCCTCACCTAAATAAATCATTAGCAATGATGACATACCGTGAAGCATTTTGGGTTAGGTTCCTTTTCTCATTATGTGTAAGATTTTTAGGGATAATTTGGTCATGCAGATAAGAGTAAATATGGTTGTAGCGAGATGAGTCATGTCCAATAATAGAATAGACCATCTGGGACTCAGGAGAATCATAGGTAAGGTAATCTAACTCTTCCACTAGGAATTCAAAGCAAAAATTAGACTCTTGTAACTCTGGTATGGATGCCAAGGTGGCCATAGCATCTGCTGCTCTGTTTCCGGATCTAGGAATCTGCTGGAATGATACAAAAGAAATATTTCTTAAGATCATCCACCATTCTCTTATAAGGAATTAGTTTCTCATCTTGAGTCTGATATGTATCATTGATTTGATTGATGATTAGTTGAGAGTCTCCATAGATGTGTAATTCCAGAACCTTCCATTCGATAGCCAGCTTGATCCCGTTTACCAAAGCTTCATACTCTGCAATGTTGTTTGTACAAAGGAAAACAATCTTATAAGCCTTCGAGATTGAATACTTTTGAGGAGTAATAAAAAGTATTCTAGCACTGGAACCATTTTGAGTGAAAGACCCATCAAGGAACATCTTCCATGATTGTTGAGTAAGGTGCATTATTGATTCATCAGAAATTCTATATGCAACGCTTGCATGTCTTCAAGTGGAGCATCAACAAGTTGATCTGCAATCACCTATCCTTTGATGGATTTGTGATCTACATATTCAATATCAAACTCTGTAAGAACCATGACCCATTTAGCCAATCTTCTTGTAAGTGTTGCTTTGTTGAGAAGATATTTGAGCGGATCAATCTTAGCTACTAGCTTGATGGAATGTGCTAACATGTAGTGTCTTAATTTTTGTGATGCAAAGACCAATTCCAAGCATGCTTTTTCTATTATAGTGTACTTCATTTCATAAGACACCAATATTCTGTTGATTTAATATATAGCTCTCTCTTTTTTATTTTCATCTTGTTGTGCCAGAAGTGCCCCCAATGATGAATCAGTAGATATCTATAAGATCATGGGTTTACCCTGAATTGGTGGCATCAGTATTGGTGGATTGGATAGGTATTCTTTGATTTACTGAAGGTGTTGTTCACATTCCCGATCCCAGTTGTATATTACTCCTTTCCTCAATACTTTTGTGAAAGGTTGAGCTTTGTCTGCCAGCTGAGAGATAAAGTGTCTGATTGATTGGAGACGTCCATGTAAACTTCTCATTTGACTGATGTTCTTCAGAGGCGACATTTCCATTATAGCTTGGACCTTCTCAGGATCAACCTTGATTCCCTTCTTTGAAATGATGTAGCCAAGTAATTTCCCTGATGTCACTCCAAACGCACACTATTTTGGATTTAACTGGAGTTTGAATTTTTCCATTCTATCTAGTATAAGACCTAGCTCTTGAATATGTGTGGATCTCTTCATAGTCTTCACTAAAGTGTCACCAACATAGTCTTCCATATTCTTATGCATCATATCATGAAAGATAGTAGTTACCACTCTTTGGTAAGTTGCTCCTACATTCTTTAGCCCAAATGGCATGACATTCTAGCAAAAGGTTCCTCGTGCACAGGTGAAAGTTGTCTTTTCTTGATCCCCAGGAGCTATTTTGATCTGATTATAGCCGGAGAATCCATCCATTAGTGAGTACATCTCATAACCAACTGTCATATTGACTATCATATCAATGTTTGGCAATGGAAAGTCGTCCTTTAGACAAGCTTTGTTGAGATCTCTGAAGTCTGTACAAACCCTAATAGATTTGTCTGTCTTTGATACAGGTACTATGTTTGAAGTCCATTTTGCATAGTCTATAGCTCTAATAAGTCCAAATTTTAGCATTTTTTCTAGCTTAGCCTTGACTAGCAGTGCCACGTGAGGGTGCATCTTACAGAGTTTTTGCTTGACTGGTTTAACTCCTGGTGTGATAGAAAGATGGTGCATGATGAGATCAGGATCTAGGCCTGGCATATAGAGTACGTCCATGCAAAATGGATCTTCTTTTCTAAAAATCGATGAGTGAAATCTTTCAATTCTTCTGCTGATAGTGATTGAGCTAAGTGAATGATTTATGGTGTCTCCTGACTCCCAATATTCACTGGCTGAGTTGGCTCAATCAATATAGAAGACCTTTCCTGAAAATGACTTGGCAATATATCAAGTATCTCACCTTTAGGTGCCTCAGAGAGGTTTTCACCCTTAGGTACATCCTTTATTTTCTCTTTTTTAGATTCTAACACTGCCACAATGTGGTTTTCGCCATTAGATCTTCTTTTTTTATTTTTTTTATTTTTGTGACTAAGATACTTGATATTTGTTTCAGTCATGTTCTCACTCTATTCACTAGTGGAAAAGTCCATGGGTTTAACTACGTTGAGGTAATAGGCTAGCGTGTAGTCATTGGCAAAAGTAGGTACATTCATGGGTTGGTCTTGTAGACTACAATTAATTAATTCAGGATGTACCAAGGATAGAGTGTGGATAGGTTCAAGGGAGTTCACAGTATTGTCATCACAACTGCAAATCAATAAAGCGAGTTCTAGAAGACTACCTTGCATAAATGTCTCAAGACTTGGAAGAGTTAGAACATGATTATTGAAGTGCACATTAATGTTTAGTTGAGCTAATCCAATAGACCTACTTGTAGCATCGTTCTCTATGCCAGAATAGACTTCATATCATGGTTTGATAGTAACAAGATCAGTAGACAAATTATCATCATTTACATCAGATGATTCAGAGTTTGATGCTGAGTAAACATTGTCATAAATAGGACTGTTGTCAGAGTCATTAGAGTCATTGGATGAAGTTTCCAAGTCTTTTTCAAGTGATTGAGTGAATGTATGTATGGTATCAACACCTACAGATTTAGTGTTGCAAGTTCCTTCAAGATTTGGCTCATTTATCATTTGTATCTGACATACCTATTGACATAACCTTGATGGTTCTATGAGTCCTTGTCATTTACTACATTCAGCTTCCTCTGGACTAATGACTGTTTCTTCTTCTGTAGCTTCCAATTCTTCTTGTGTAGTCCCATACCTGATTTGTTCTATCTTATTAGAGGGGTATATAATAGATGAAAAAATTTCTGGTATTCTTCCTTCTTTCAGCCTTTGTTCATAGTCTTCTTGTCTTTTTAGTCTGATTTCCTATATCTCCTTTTCTATCTTTAAGCGCATCAGCTCTTGAGTGTCATCTGTGATATCACCGGACTCTTCTAGAGTTTCTATAATGGATGTATCAGAGAGGTAGTCTGGAGCCCATTCATACTCATTTGAGTCAGTTTTTGAATCATCTACTTGTTGTCTACTAGTGTATGTGACTGGAACATTCAGTGGTGGAAATAATTCTCTGATTCTTTCTACTTTGTCTCTCATATCTTCTAGAACTTCAACTCCTTGTATTGTTGTAGTTGACACCATTGAAACTTGAGTACTGACTATTTCTTCTCTCTTTATTGCTAGTTCCTCTTTTTCTTTTCCACACTCTGGTTGAGTTTGTTGAGTGTTTGGTGTAGGAGTACCCTTTCAAGCTCTCCCTCCTTCTTTTTTAGTTGGTATTATGCTTCTTATGAAGCCATTGTATATAAAATAATGAGCCAAGTGCTCATAGGTCCTAGGTAGGGTCCTAGAGGAGATCTTAGGGGTCATAAGTCAAAATTGTGATTTCTTTGAAAATGGAGGTTGTGTGTGTACTGGAGGTGTTTAGGGGTCCTTCATATCATGGTAGTGTCCTTAGGTTGGCCCATTGTGGGTATAGGAGTCACGAAGAGCAACATTGGGAAAGTTGCTCAAAAGTTGCAAAAGTTGCATGACAACTTCTAAAAGTTGTCAAGCAACTTTTCCACCATGTTGTCAAAATCGTTAGGTTGGCATGCAAAACCCTAAATGTGGCACACCAACCAAGGTATGGGTAGTATAAGATGTCTTAAACCCTAAGTTAAAGGGTTGGTTTTTAGAGATTGTACTGCTCAAGCAAACTATACTGAATGTGACTGTTTTGAAGTTACTAGTCTGTTTGAATGAAGTTACCAAGCAAACAAATGGATTGATTTGTGACCAAAACTATGTGGAATGTCTTCTTGGGTGTATATATCTTCATTTTGAGTGATTAGATTAGCTTTTTTTTTACCGGTTGAGGGTGTTTGTAAATAGTTTGTGAATTGCAATTTTACTGTCCAGTTTTGGACCAGTTTGAGTAAATGAAGTCTTGACTCAATTCCCTGTTGTGGAACCACCATGAAACCATGGGGAATAGATGTGGAGACCCTGTACTATAGTCCCAAACAAGTAGGGCCCTTGGAAATGCAAGGAGGCCAAGCAAATACCCATTCCTAGGTGAGACTGGACAGTGCCTGGTTAGGAATGGTTGTTGGTGCAGAGGTCTTGGAGAGCAAGGTTGTATAGTGGGGAGTGCATCCTTTAGAGGAAGTGCAAAGGAGTGAGTGAAGCATCATTGGTGTGAAGGAGGAGCCTCCACCAATCCAAACAAGGTGGATAGAACACAAAACCTTCACTATGACCCAGACAGACTTAAAAAACCCTCACAAAAACCCTTAAAAACCTTAAAATCCACCAAGGACAGAGTATGGACACTTGGAGGCCTAAAACCTATAAAATCCTTGAGTCTTGGCCAAATTAATGGTAGTCCTTTTTGGGAGATTAGGTTGTTTGTGCATCATTTGTGAGAGGGAGCCCTAGAAGACTGGTTAGGAGGCCTAATTGGTCCTGATCCTTGTAGCCCTTTTTGAAGGAAAAAACACTAAATTGTGAAATCGGTAAGGGATTAAAGGTTTGAAACCTCTTGGGGGCTCATGAATGGGTGGAAAAACCTTGAAATAGATCTGAAACAACCTTGTTAAGACCTTGGAAGGTGTAGAACAAGATTATCCCTTATTAGCCATAGTAAGGGAACTTGAGTCTCATGGGTAGGTGAGACCTTTGGAGCAGCATTGCAACTCATTGGTGGGTGGATTAGGAAAGGTCAGGGGATTCCTCAAGCAAAGGGAAGTCCTAGAGACCCTAGGGTGTGTAGAGAACACCAGGTGATCCAAGGAAAGGATCCAAGAGCATAGACTAGGCTAGTCTATCCCATACCCCATCCCATTAGATTGGTATCAGAGCCAGGTTAAAAGACTTGTTGGACTGTGTATGTCTCTATATACTGGTGAATCAGTAGAGGATAGCATAATGGTTACTAATGCAGAGCTAGCTAGAGAGGTGGAAGAATAGAAGGAGAAAAATAGACTCCTTGAAGAAGCTATGAGTGAGATGAGGGATAAACTATAGGAAGTGGTGGATCAGAGGACACAAGGACCTTAGGATGAAGACACCAAGGGTAAAGGCAAGAAGACCATAGACATAGATGACATTATCCCTGAACTGGATCCCTTGTTCAATGAAGAACCTTTTGTGAAAGCTATTAAGGCCTTGAACACCAAAGCCTTTGAAGGGTTGCCACATTTCAGTGGAAGAATGGATATAGACACTGTTATGGAATGGGTTGAGGGCATGGAAAACCAATTTGAGTGTGAAGGAGTGACAGAGACTCAGAAGGTTAAAGTTGCCAAATCAAGATTAAGGGGAGCATCTTTGACATGGTGGAAGTATCTGCAAGAAGAAAGAGTTAGTATGGGGAAGCTACCTATTGCAAATTGGAAAGCTATGGTGGGTAAGATTAAGGAGAACTACTTACCAGAGGATTATGAAGTCCAACTTCATAAGAAGAGACAAGGATTGAAGTAGAAGGATCTTGATGTGACCTCCTACATAGAAGAGTTTCAGAAGCTATCTCTTAGGTCCAAAGTCCAAGAAGATGAATCTATTAAGGTGGCTAGGTATCTAAGCAGCCTAAAGTGGAACATTCAAGAGGAGATAAGCCTATGGACTCTTGCTACTGTCCAAAAGTGTCATTAGCTTGTTTCCAAGGTAGAAGAGAGGAAAAAAAGGAAAGGAGACTTCCATAATAGGGGTAGAGGCAGAGGTAGAGATCAAATGAACCACTAGGGTGGTTACCAAAGCAAGTCAAATGAGCAGAGGAACCAAGGAGAAGCCAAGTTGACTGAACATGGCAATTAAACCAATCCTAGAGGAGGACATTCTAGAGGAAGAGGTGCACAACGTGGACCAAATAGGGGTAGGGGTACTGGCAGAGGTAACTCCTATTTTGTAACCATGAAGTGTTAGAATTATGGACAATTGGGACACCTGACATATAGATGCCTTGACAAGCCTACATCATCCAACAGTGGAAAGAGGGTCGCTTATGCACATGAAGACTCTTCAAGCAGTAAAACACCTAAGGTAGATCATATTGAATCAAAGAGTGGAGAAAATCTGATGTTTAATAGGGTCTTGATAAGACAGCTAGTCAAGAGTGAACCTAAGCATAGGAGAGCATTGTTTAGGGTAAGGTGAAAGATTCTTGGTAAAGTGTGCAAGGTGATAGTTGATTCAAGCTCAACTGATAATATCATATCAGAAGAGGTAGTTAGGAAGCTGAAACTCACAAGGATACCCCACACTAATCCATACAAGGTGACATGGTTGAATCATGAACAGAGTGTACTGGTCAATGAACAGACCTGGGTAGAGTTTTCCATTGGAGGATACAAGGATAGAATCCTTTGTGATGTGTTGCCAATGTATGCATGTCACTTATTGTTAGGAAGACCCTGGCAATTTGATAGGAAGGTGATCTATGATGGAGAGGAGAACTCCATTTCCTTTAAGAAGGACAGCAAGACCTTCAAGATTCAGTCTTTGATAGAGAATGAGGAAGGAACTTCAAAGACACCTAGTGTCTTAATGGCTACTGGTAAAGAGTTTTTGAACTTGCTACATGAGGAGGAGGTAGTGAAGTGTGCCATCTTTGTGAAACCAAAGGAGGAAGAAGACAAGTTGCAGCCAGAAGTACCCAAGGAGGTGAAGCACATGTTGCAAGAGTATAAGGACATAGTGAGTGATGGGACACCTACAACACTTCCACCTAGAAGGTCTATACGTCATCAGATAGAATTTGTTCCTGATGCATCCTTACCTAACAAGGCTGCATATAAGCTCACACCTGATCAGAACAAAGAGGTAGCAAGCCAAGTGTAGGAGTTATTGGAACAAGGATTGAATAAGAAGAGCATCAGCCCATGTGCAGTCCTGGTAGTGCTAGCATCAAAAAAAGGAGGTAAGTGGAGACTTTGCACTGACTCAAGAGAAATTAATAGGATTACCATAAGGTATAGGTTCCCTATTCCTAGAATAGAGGATCTAATGGATTGTTTAGGAGGGACTATGTATTTTACCAAGCTAGACCTTAAAATTGGTTATCACCAGATAAGAATTAAGGAGGGTGATGAGTGGAAGACTACTTTTAAAACAACAGATGGATTGTATGAATGGCTTGTAATGGCATTTGGACTCACCAATGCTCCAATCACCTTCATGAGGTTGATGAATTAAGTGTTGAAGGATTTCACAAGAAGATTTGTGGTGGTGTATTTAGATGACATTCTCATCTATAGCAGAACCAAAGAAGAACACCTTGAGCATTTGAGGTTGGTCTTGGAGAGGTTGCATGAGGAAAAGCTATCCATCAACCTAGAGAAGTGTGACTTCTTGAAGCAAGAGTTGGTTTACTTAGGATTTGTGGTGTCTAAGGGAACCTTGAAGATGGATCCAAGTAAAGTGGAGGCAATCTTGAATTGGCCTGCACCTAAAACAGGGACTGAGGTAAGAAGTTTCCATGGATTAGCTCAATTCTATAGGAAGTTTGTGAGGAATTTTAGTGGCATATGTGCACCAGTTCGTGACACCATCAAAGGAGGTCTTAGAACTAAGTTTAAATGGACAAAGCAGGCTGACAAAGCATTTCAATAATTGAAGCAAGAAGTAGCCACAAAACCTATCCTTCTCCTACCTACATTTGATAAGCTATTTACCTTGGAGTGTGATGCAAGTGGAGTTGCAGTAGGTGGTGTGTTGAGTCAAGAGGGAAGACCTGTGGTATTTTTCAGAGAAGAAGTACTCAGCCTATGACCTAGAGCTATATGCATTAGTGCAATCTCTAAAGAAGTGGAGACATTATCTACTCCCAAAGGAATTTGTAGTGTTCATAGACAATCAGGCATTGAGTTACATCAACACTCAAGAGAAGCTAAGCAATAGACATCTAAAATGGATGGAATATCTCCAATCCTTCACCTTCACCATCAAGCATCAGAAGGGGCAACTTAACAAGGTGGCAGATGCATTGAGTAGGAAGTTGTTGACTATTCAGGAGTTACAGTTGTAGAGCATAGGCATAGAGGGTTTCAAAGACCTCTATGAAGAAGATGAAGACTTATCATCAGCTTACAAGGTTTGTAAAGAGTTTGAGAACCATTTCCATGGTGAGTATGCAGACTACACTCTCCAAAATGGTCTCTTGTTCAAGGGTAACCAGTTGTGTGTACCTAGAGGATCTATGAGGGAGAACCTCATCCAAGAAAAACATAATGGTAGTTTGAGTGGACACTTTGGTATTAATAAAACCTTGGATTTGGTATAGAGGTTCTACTATTGGCCAAAGTTGCCAAGAGATGTGAAGAGATATGTAGAGCAGTGTGGTGTTTGCTAAAGAGGCAAAGGTGGATCAAGCAATGCTGGTTTGTATCAACCATTGCCGGTCCCTAACAAACCTTGGGAATGTATAAGCATGGACTTTGTAGTAGGACTTCCCAAGACTAAAACAGGTATGGACAACATCTATGTGGTAGTAGATAGATTTTCCAAAATGAGTCATTTCATACCATGTAAGACTACACATGATTCTAGTTATGTTGCACATCTCTTCTTCAAAGAGATTGTTAGGATTCATGGACTCCCTTTAAGAATTGTTTCAGACAGGGATAGCAAGTTCATGGGTCATTTTTGGTAGACATTATGGAGGATACTAGGAACTAATTTGTCATTTGGCTCAGCTTACCATCCACAAACAGATGGTCAAACTGAAGTCATTAATAGAGTGTTAGGCAATTTGTTGAGATGTCTAACTAAGGAATATGGTCAGACATGGGACCTTATCATTCCCCAAGAAGAGAATGCATATAATGACAGTGTGAATAGAACCACTGGTAGAAGCCCTTTTGAGGTTGTGTATGGCAGACATCTAAGGGGAGTATGTGAGTTGAGAGATCTGAGTAGTTTGGAGATGAAGAGTGGACAAGCAGAGGACTTCACCCAAACCATCAAGGAGGTATAAGAGCAAGTGAAGAAGGCCATCCTTGAATCCACTCACAAACTAAAAGCCAAAGTGGATGAGAAAAGGAGAGAAGTTTAGTTCAAGGTGGGTGACTATGTGATGGTCCATTTGAGAAAAGCAAGGATGCAAAGTGGTAAGCCTACCAAATTGTAGATGAAGAGGGTAGGACCTTATCAAATTCTGGCAAAATATGGTGAGAACGCATATAAGATTGATTTACCTTCAGACTTAGCCATCTCACCAGTCTTCAATGTTGCTGATCTGGTAGTGTACAAGGGAGAGATAGCAGAGCAGACTGAGAATCAAGCCAAGGTGTTACAAGACTTGGATGTGAACACCTTACCTCAAGTGAAGAAGCCTAAAGTAGTGGAGATCTTGGAATAAAGAGTGAATAAGTCTACCAGACACCAGGTCTACATGGAGCACTTAGTGAAATGGGTAGATCAACCAGTATCTGAAGCTACATGGGTGGAGGAGAGCAAGTTCATGAAGTTTGGCATAGACCCGGCTCTCATCTCTTCTCCTATTTCTTAATCATGTGTAGAGGGGGATTATGGTGCAAGAGCACCCTTTCAAGCTCTCCCTCCTTATTTTTTAGTTGGTATTATGCTTCTTATGAAGCCATTGTATATTAAATAATGAGCCAAGTGCTCATAGGTCCTAGGTAGGGTCCTAGAGGAGATCTTAGGGGTCATGAGTTAAAATTGTGATTGCTTTGAAAATGGAGGTTGTGTGTGTCCTGGAGGTGTTTAGGGGTCCTTCATATCATGGTGGTTTCCTTAGGTTGGCCCATTGTGGGTATAGGAGTGATGAAGAGCAACATTGGGAAAGTTGCTCAAAAGTTGCAAAAGTTGCATGACAACTTCTAAAAGTTGTCAAGCAACTTTTCCACCATGTTGTCAAAATCATTAGGTTGGCATGGAAAAACCTAAATGTGGCACACCAACTAAGGTATGGGTAGTATAGGATTTTTTAAACCCTAAGTTAAAGGGTTGGTTTTTAGAGATTGTACGGCTCAAGCAAACTGTACTGACTGTGACTATTTTGAAGTTACCAGTCTGTTTGAATGAAGTTACCAAGAAAACAAATGGATTGATTTGTGACCAAACCTATGTGGAATGTCTTCTTGGGTGTATATATCTTCATTGTGAGTGATTAGATTATCTTTTTGTTTACCAGTTGAGGGTGTTTGTAAATAGTTTGTGAATTGCAGTTTTACTATCCAGTTTTGGACCGGTTTGAGTAAATGAAGTCTTGACTCCATTCCCCATTGTGGAACCACCATGAAACCATGGGGAATGGATTTGGAGACCCTGTACTATAGTCCCAAACAAGAAGGGCCCTTTTAAATGCAAGGAGGCCAAGCAAATAGCCATTCCTAGGCAAGACTGGATAGTGCCCGGTTAGGAATGGTTGTTGGTGGAGAGGTTTTGGAGAGCAAGGTTGTATAGTGGGGAGTGCATCCTTTGGAGGAAGTGTAGAGGAGTGAGTGAAGCATAATTGGTGTGAAGGAGGAGCCTCCACCAATCAAAACAAGGTGACTAGAATACAAAACCTTCACTGTGACCCAGACAGACTTAAAAAACCCTCACAAAAAC
The DNA here is from genome assembly GCF_030272615.1 of Cryptomeria japonica. Classification (NCBI taxonomy): domain Eukaryota; kingdom Viridiplantae; phylum Streptophyta; class Pinopsida; order Cupressales; family Cupressaceae; genus Cryptomeria; species Cryptomeria japonica. Next base: position 419,502,735 of record NC_081406.1, on the reverse strand, counting down.
CCTTAAAAACCTTAAAATCCACCAAGGATAGAGTACGGACACTTGGAGGCCTAAAACCTAGAAAATCCTTGAGTCTTGGCTAGATGAATGGCAGTCCTTTTTGGGAGATTGGGTTGTTTATGCATCATTTGTGAGAGGGAGCCCTAGAAGACCGGTTAGGAGGCCTAATTGGTCCTAATCCTTGTAGCCCTTTTTGAAGGCAAAAACACTAAATTGTGAAATCGGTAAGGGATTAAAGGTTTGAAACATCTTGGGGGATCATGAATGGGTGGAAAAACCTTGAAAAAGATCTGAAACAACCTTGCTAAGACCTTGGAAGGTGTAGAACAAGATTATCCCTTATTAGCCATAGTAAGGGAACTTGAGTCTCATGGGTAGGTGAGACCTTTGGAGCAGCATTGCAACTCATTGGTGGGTGGATTGGGCAAGGTCAGGGGATTCCTCAAGAAAAGGGAAGTCCTAGAGACCCTAGGGTGTCTAGAGAACACTAGGTGATCCAAGGAAAGGATCCAAGAGCATAGAATAGGCTAGTCTATCCCATACCCCTTCCCATCAGTGTTGACTTCTTGTGATGTTGAAAGCGATATCCTTTTCTTCCACTTAGACTTAGAAGCATGTTTTTAGTTTGATGTCTTTTTTGGATTTTATCCTAGTCCAGCCTTATCATTTATAAATTTTGTTTGCAGCTGAATCAGTTCAATAATACCCTCTTGATGTTTTCCCAGGGGACCAGTACCTGAATATCCCATGCATTGGATCATTTTGTAGTTGGGACCATATTCGGTTGGGGAAATCTCTCAATGTTATACTTCCTCATTTTGACTATCTTCCTTGAAAAGCCACTTAAGAACAACATCCTCTTCTATTTCATCTGCTAGGGAAGTAGAAGATTGTACAAAAAGACCATCATATATGATATTCGGAGTTAAAGTCTGTATTCTCATAGCCTTTGATGGTTTGCCCAACTATTTCAATGATGGAGGGAGAGAGACTAATGAAAGTACTGGTTCTACCTTATAGCCATCCATGCTAGTATTTGTAATCTTCAATTTCTTTTCTAAGTCCTTCATCAGAGCTTTTGGACTTTCATTTGTAGAGGCTACTCTATTATGAGGCACAAAGGTATCAACATCTTTTGTCAATGCATTACACAAGAGATTTGTATCAGCAGGGATACTGACTTCAACTTCGTTATAAGGAAATTTTAAGCATTGATGGTATGTAGATGGAACTGCCTTCATTTCATGAATCCACAACCTGCCCAGTAAGATATTGTATGACAGAGGAAGATCAAGTACCTGGAAAATGACATCTCTTTCTACAGGTCCCACCCTGATTGGTAATAATACTAGACCTTTAGAGGTCCTTTCTTCTTCATCGTAGGCTTTAATTGTTATTTTCTTGGCCAGATCAATGACATTTTCAAAAAATCCTAGTTGTGTAAGCAGACTATAAGTACAGATATTCAACCCCGCACCTCCATCTATCAAAAAATGTTTAACTCTGTGTTTATGGATCATGCCTTCAATATGCAATGGCTAGTTATGTGGATGATTTAGCGAGTTGTCATCTTCTTCAGAGAAGGTTAGATAGTGAGGTGAAGTCAGATGACCCACCATAGATTGAAACCGATCAATATCTAAATCTTTTGGAACATTAGTGGTGAGCAATGCTTTGTTCAGGATCTCTTTGTGAGAAGAAGAGATTTTTTGTAATTCAAAGATGGAAATTTGAGCATTTTTCCTTTTCAAGTGTTCAACAACGCTATATCCAAAGGATGATGATGAAGTTAGCTATTTAAATTTAGCAAATGTTGATTCTTTTTGTTTGTTTGATGAGGTTGGTAGGTTTGATGGTATTTGAGCTGAAGTTGAAGAACTAGCTCCTTGGAGAGTGACTTTCTTTTGAGAATGGGTCATAGCATTTGCATGTCATGATTTATGTTGTTTGTCTCTGATTATAATCACGTTGCAATATTCAAGTTGGGAAGACTCAATCATACTAACGACATTGTTATTACTAGTATAAGTTTAATTTACTTTGGCACCTCCTTTTGTATTTGAGGAATCACCTTGTTCGTAAACAGGTAAAGGGTCCTTACAAGATTTGTGATCAACATTTGTCGGGTGATTCCCGACAACAATTTTACCAACATCTATGAGACTATATTTCAATTCATGGATCATATTGTTGATGAATATATCCATTTTCTCAGAATATGGAATAGGTCCTGAATTTCTAGAGAACATATTTCTCCAATGTTGGAGGAAATTGAGAAAAGGCTCCCTTGTTTTCTATTTAGTATTGCAAAGCTCGATCATAGTAACAGGGTGTCAAATGTTATAGGAGTATTTTTGTAGAAACAGTTGGATTAATTCTTCAAAAAAAATTATTTCTCTAGGTAGACTTGAGAGCCATTCCATAGCTTGCCCTCCCAAACTTCTCAAGAAAAGGCACATGAGATACGTTTGGTTGTGCATGAACTCCATACATTGAGCACAAAATTCTCTGATATGGTCTTGGGGATCTGAGTTACCATCATATTTGTCAAATTTCAGGATCTCAACTCATGAAGTAAATGGAGGCATGTATAGGTTTTTGTCAAATGGAAATGGGCATATTGTCTCTAGAGAATATTGTTTTGGGGATTTATCCTTGTTTTTTAGATCTATGATCTCAGTCTGTGTTGGTAAATAGATTTGTCCTTCTTAAATACCTTTTTAAAAATGACTCCCAAATGCCCAAATTGAAAGACAAAACAAGAACCAACAGTTGAGTCACTTGCAATGGTGAGTGCAAGTGCTCTTTGAATTTTGATATGAAGGTACAACTCCCTTCGTTGGATAAAAATGTATATTTTCTAAATATGCTTTTAACCAGAAAGCAATAAAGGAATACTAACATCTACCCATAACCATGAAAGTAGATGCGAATAACAAATTTATAATGCAGTGAATGAAGGTAAGTAAAACATAGTTTAACTATCCACACCCACGAATATGCCCTTTCCAATAGATCAAAATGCTCTGGATGCTGATCGAGTCTCTCTCATGCCTCAAAGGATAAGGGGGATCAAAATACCCAGACAAAGACTTAACAGCAGATTTCTTTCCAAATACAAATTATTTTTGAAATCAAAGTTTTAGAATTAAATGCATACACAACTTTTAATGTAACAGAAAAGGCAATGAAAGGTAATCACAAGAGAAACAAAGCTAAATGTAACCAAAAGAAAATATTGACAAATCCACAGATCAACAAAATCTTCTTTATTCTATCAATGCCAAAAATGTGAGCTCACAAACTCAATTTTTCTGAAAAATAAAACTGTGCAGTCTAGAAAACAATGCTACCTCTTCCCTTTTTTTTACAGCAGAAAGATAAAGAAAAGAAAAAATAATCACCCTTCTTCTTTCTTTCATTACATATATATAACTGAGAATTTCAGTTATGAATAACTGATTCTTGAAAAGATTATTAATTAATATTTTCTTTTATCTTCTATCTTCTTCCAACAGCTCTTTTTAATTTTGCTTCAAATCTTTTATCCTCCATTCATTTCTGAAAAATATTTGAAGAGAATGTAATTTAGACACATCTAATTATGTGTTGACAGGTGGTCATTTCTTTTATATCTCCATTTCAAAGTCAAGTCTCTACCATGAGCTTCTCATAATAATAGTTTTCTCAAAAATTTGTATATACCCGTACTTAGAGATCAATAACTTTTGAACGCGATATATTTGTCCAATCGCTCTAGTGGGGATTTATAAAACTAGGTTTTCTAAAACCTGTCAAAATTTCAGTGCAATCCAACGGTTCAATTAAAATTTATGCCCCCCACACTGAGACTGATTTTTCTATCTCTGAAAATCTGTGGTTACAGGTTGCATTGAAAACTATAAACAATTACATGCCAAAACTTGCACATGGATCATGACTTTGAGCTACCATTTGAAGAAATGAGCTCTATTTTATGACAAAGCTCTCTTTATAATAGAGGATTGTAACTCTTTAGATTTTTTGTAATACCGTGAGCTGCTGAAACAATTATTTGAAAATATTATCAACTGCTATCCTTATCAACACATGAATTAATAATTAAATCCATCTTTCAAAAAAGCCGAATCTTCCTTTGTAACATGAAGGTTGGAATTTGTATGTGTTAGTGTGGCTATCTCAAAAGTCATCCAAACACTTTTACTCTCAACTCGATGATCATTTTTTTAAAAACATCCACATTCTAAACCTGTGAACTTTGAACTTTGAACTTTGAACCTTGAACCTTGAACCTGCGAGGTTCAAGCAAATGGTTCAAAAACACAAACTGCACCCACAGTATAATGCATTGATTTTTTTTCTTTCCATTTTCCTACACGTTGAACCTTGAACCTGAACCAAAAAGGTTCAATGGTTCAAGTTCAATGATCAAAAATTACAAAGCCCAAAATTTGAACTTTGAACTTTTTGAACCTGCGCGCTTGAACCTGCGGGCTTGAACCAAAAAGGTTCAAGGTTCAAATTCAATGAGAATTGTTCTTTTGGGCTACCATAGAAAAACCTGCATAACTTTTTACTAGGAGCTTTGCTTCTTATGAAATTTTAAGTATAGAATAAATAAGCTGAGTAGAGCATAACCCAGAAATAATTTTTGCATATGACACATAAAAATCGAGATTTAATTGTTTGGGCATATGGGTAACCCAAAAAAATTAAACAATTAAAACCTCCCAGTTGACATGGAGTTTGGCCATAAAAACTGGTCATTTTGGAGAAGAGGATGTTAAAATTATCTCTGTAAAAGGATTTTGTGTCATCTTTCACAGAATTTGAAAAACAATGACTTCTTTGTGACTGGCAGGTAGGGGATGTCCAAAAGGGTGCTTGAAAATTTGAACAAAGGTGACCGACACTTTCAACATTAAAACATTAGCAATAGCTGGTTTTTAGCTAATTATGAGGCTTTAGGCACGAGCAAAAAAATATAGGGGTAACAGTCTGTAAGGCTTGTAATTGTCAGTGTACCATTATTATAGGTTATTCTTCCTTTTTAGTGAGGAGAATCTGAATGTCATAACCAGTAGGAAGTTTAGCGCCTTGTTTTGCTAGTTCTAGAAAAGTCTTCTTTTTCTCTAGCCATGATAACCTTCATCATTTTTTGCAAATCTTTATCCTTTTGACATCTATGAATATCAGTTTTTGGAGGTTTAGAGTCTTCAGATTCACTTGATGAGGAATCATTTTCAGTACCATGAATACCGAGGTTGTATTCATCATTTTGTTTTGTTCCAGGTATAGTGGGAGATAAAGGTTGATAAAAAACTGGTATATCTGATGATGAAGGTTTATCAGTGAGCGAGTCCTTTATGTAAAATGGGTTATCTTGATATGAAAAGGATTTCCTTTTGCCTTTGGCATCTTTCTTATGAGAACTTCTAGTTTGAATAGGCATTTTTATTAACTGATGTGACCTAAAGCTGTTTGTGATGTAGAAGTCAAGAACAAATTTAGAGATAGTTGTTCGGTTAGCGTATTGGTTGAGAGAAGAAACTAAGATTTAGTCTAGTTTCAGGAAAGATCTATCCTATGTAAGACATTTATCTAAGTTGATTTGAGAGAAGTGACTAAGACTCAGTCTGGTTTCAGGAACGATCTATCCTATATAAGACGTTATCTAAGTGACTTCAGTTTGATAAGTAGTTGATTGAACTAGCTGAAAAGATGATCTACAAAATCGTGCAACACAAAAGGCAGAGGTACATTGTTTTGATTTGTTTATACTCAGGATGATGATAACCAATTTTATGCTCACTGCAGACTGTTTTAGGCAAGTTTGACTATTCTAGACTGACAAAATCAGAAATTCATACGACAGGTTTTATAGGACCAGATGACAATTTAATAGCTTCAAGATGACCACAATAGTGTTTTGTATGAGTTGCTACCTAAGACCGTATGATAGATGGGTATGTCTAAAATGACAAACTAATCAATGTAATGGTTTATTGTATGACATAGGATGCATGCTCAAATGATAGTTCCCTAAATAGGATGACAAATAATAAGGTCTCGTACAACACAAAATGCAAGCTTAAATGACAGATTGTTAGGATTGATGGAATCTCGTATGAAAATATGTATGTAGCAGGACAATAAATCAGAAGACTCGTACGATAGTTTACTGGACAGAGGCAAAATTCTGAGTTTTCAATGATTGAGTATGACCATTTTTGAGGCGGACTGAGTTTTCACTAACTGACGATGACCGGTTTAGAGGTAGACTGAGTTTCAACTAGGATAGACTAGTATTCACACGGACAAAGTTTTGATCACTGAGTTTGTTTCTTGTTTTCTTCAGTTTTGGTATTCCAGTTTTAGTTTGAGCGATGAAAACACATAAAATACGTAATATGAATAATAACTCCAATAACAACATGCAAACCCTATGGAAATTGGTGAGAGAAGAAAACCTTTGCTTGTAGACTCAGGTACACACCCAATAGCTAATCAGAATACAACCACTGAATCTCACGCAATGAATTCTCAATACTGTATTAGCTGACTCCAAATGCTAATGGGGGCACAAAATGACAAGTATCTTGGGAGAGTTACTATCTCTCTTGTACAAAGATTATCCCCCCTTTCAGAGGTGAACCAGGTAGCTTCTAATTTTAATTGGAACTAGTAAGGGATCCGTTCAGCGCATCGGGGTATAAACTCAATTAAGAGGTCTCCCAGCCTTGAAAACCAAGGTTTAATATACCCAAAGGTACTAAGGAGAGCTATTCCCGAGCACTGCCGTTGACTTGATTTTCATCAAATCACATTTGTTTTATAGTGGGTTGTAGTACTTGGAATTTCGTTGTTCCCACTTGGGTCATTCCCCTCTCACAGGCTGTAATGGCTATAGAGTTATTAGCTCCTCGAGAGGGCAGGCCCACTAAAGATATACAAATCTCAACCTTAAAGGAAATGCCTCAAGGGTTTGGATTTCTGATTGTCTATAAAGACGAGCATACTCTCCTACCTCTCAAAATTTTCTTAAAACACAAAATACAGATTTTTTATTTAACTAGATAGCAATTTAGGTGCCTAAAAATGAATTTAAAGAATACACGATGTTTGGCCAATTCTCCTCAGGCAACCTGCAAAGACAACGAATCAGTAGTCATATTGTCTTTGTGCGAAAAACATATTCTTTGACAAGTGTTCTGCAAAAACTGATTGGGTTGTAAAAATTACTCAGATAGATGAACAACAAGCCAGGGTCAACGTCAGTATAATCAAAATTGAATAGAGAACCTGAAGAATGAAATCTGCTTTTTAACCAAAAATATAGAGTACCATACAACAATTCTCACCAACTCGTACGATAATTCATACGAGATCATATGATACTTGCAGTTTATCATCTGACACTGTGGGAAAACTCGTACGATAATTCGCAACAACTTTATGGATGAAAATCTGAAAAAAAGAAAGAAAAAAACTTAGTCTCTGAGGCCGAAAGATGTAGTCTTCTGCCCCATGGTGGGCACCAAAAATGTGTGTGTGAAAAAGTGAATAACTTTGTAAGATGCAAGACACAACACTTCAATTAATTCATTACATGTATGGTTAGACAGATATAAGCATGAATAATAAAACCATAACAAATCGACTAATTGCCTTCTAAAAGATGTGAGTATAAGATTGCTCTCAGATTTGTATAAGCAATACTAGTGCTAGACTACACCAAGATGAAGGATTTAATCTATATGAGCATGATATTAAGCTAAATGGATGAAAGATGGATGAATAGCAAGCTATATGAATTCAAGCAATATGGATCCAAGCAATCATAATTGAACTAAATATGCAAAAAGCTAAACTAAGATGCAATAATCTCAAAAAGAAAGTAGAATATATTCAATGACTCCAGAGCAAAAAGTGTATAATAATAAATCTCCAAGGTGTTTTGAATGAGAGATGAAGACTAAATTTATAGAGAATCACAAGAGAGATCAAGAAAAATCATAATTTAGGATAATTGAAATAATTAAGAAATCAGATTCAATTACCCTTGAGATAGATTCCAATTATAGTTTAATTGAAATGCATTCAGATTATAAGTTCAAATTTGCATTAGATATATAATTCAATTAATTCCATGCACTTGAGATGAAAATAAGTAATTCTATGCATATTCTTTGATTTATTCAAGAAAAGAGCCTTTTCAATGCAACTGAACTTCTTTTCTCAAAAGCTTTGAGTTCCAATTTTAGAGAATGATAAAATTTCTTTTAATTGTTTTTTCTAATTTCAAGTTCTCTCAATTTAGAAGAAATAAATAATATCTCAAGTTTGATTTCTCTCTCAATTCAATTCTTTTATTTTATTTTCAATTTAACTCTTGCTTTGTGATTAATTCCTCTTTGGTGATAAATTAATTCCCTTTTTATGATTAAATGGAAAATTTATTAATTAGTTAAATATGCTAACATATTTAATAAATTAAGATAGGATAATTGATCAAAATGATTTTCTTGGAATGATTCAATTAATTAAATAAATATTTAATTAATATTGAGTAATTGATTTTTCATGTAATATTTGATGATTGAAGAATTAATAATATGTTCAATATTGATTTTATTGCCTTTGGTTAGGACCTTGGTGATGTTGTTGAAATTAGGGGCCCATGGTTTAGATGATCAATTTTAGGGTATTACAATAGGTTCATGTGCATGTATTGAATGGTGGTCGTTCATTGCTCTAATAACACTCTGTCTATCAGATGCAAGCAACTAAGAGGAACAAAGGAGCAACAACTTAGGGATTTGGACAAGCGAAGAAGACTGAGGCTGATGTAGAATAGACAATTGGGATTCATCATTCAGGCATTGTTGGGTCCCCTTTCCCTATATGCACATTCAATTCCTTTTATATCTATAAATTTATAGTTTTTTTCATTATATGCATTCAGATAGTCAATTCCACAACTTGGGTGGAACACCATACATTTATACTATCAATAAAACTACATTTTGGAAAAGATTATGCATTCCCTTGTGTTATATGCATCTGCATAATGTGATGTAGTAGTGTAGTATTCTGATATTTCTTTATGCACATGAATGTAACATAAGAGAGTTAAAATATACCTCCTTATTTGCAGAACATCAAATAGCTCTATCTAGTTGATCTATTAGCGAAATTAGGTGATATTTTTAGAAACATTTGCTATATGTTTTCCTGCTAAACGTCATACCAGTTTCCTAGGTTTATCCATTGGGAAAAGAGTCAAACTGATAAAACTAAAATAGTCTTGCAATCTGCATTGTAACTCATCCATAAAATGTACAACATCTCCAACTCTATTGTACAACCTAATTAACTATGAATTACAACACTTATAGGAAAATGAAAATGCTCCTAAACTATGTTCAACAACAACTATTGAAAGAAAAAACTCTTAATCTAACCAATACTCAAATGCTCATACCTCAAAACAAAGTTTGAGGTGTATCCCGTTGACTAGGATATGATGTATCTCACCATCCAGCTTTGACAACTGAAATGAATTATGTTGTTTGCACTCCATAATGATGAAGGGTCCACTCCACATACTGTCAAATCTGGTATGTTTCCCAAGTCTTCTCTTCAGCTCATCCCATTTGAGCACTATATCACCTTCTTTGAACACTCTTGGTGTATATTTCTTATCAGAGAATCTCTTCACTTGGATTTGGTGAGACTCCATGTTTTTCATGGCCTCATGGTTTCTTCCAGCTCCACGAGCTGTGCATATCTAGCTACCATTGGATCCTCTGCTTCAAACATTTCCAATTGATTTACAATGTCAAGTGGTGGAAGTTTATTTGATAATGGTAGTCTGGCTTCTTTTCCCACACCAACATGTAAGGGGAATTTCTAATTGACCTCTTTTGTGTTATTCTATCTGCCCATAGTGCATATTTTAACTTGGTGTGCCAAGTTCTTTGGTTATCTTCCATACTCCTTTTGATAATATTTATCATATTTTTTATTTATTGACTTAACTAAACCATTATCCTGAGGGTAATAAATTGAAGTACTTAGATGAATACCATTCTTGGCACCCCACTCACTTAGTTTTAATCCAACAAAGGACAAAGCATTGTCAGAAATAATGGAATCGGGTACACCAAACCTGATTATTAAGTCATCCTAAAAGTTCAAAATAACACCTTCATTTGCTTCTTTTAATGCTACTGCTTCAGTCCATTGGGTGAAATAATTTATGGTAGTTATAATCCACTTGTGCCTTGAACTAGAAGGTGGATTTATGGAACCTATAAAATCAATACCCCATCTCATAAAATGTTGTTCCACTTGTATGGGTTGCAAAGGAAGAGTTGGCAGCCTCTCTTTGTCTGGAAACAATGCACAACATATTTTATGGACCATGCATAAGTATCTCTAAAAAGGCTTGGCCAATAATAACCATGTCTCATGAATTTCCAAGCTATAGTTCTTGGGACAAAATGCCCACCAACTTTCCCATCAATGAATTCATGATGCACCTTATTAGTTTGATCAATATCTATGCATCTTAATAAAATTCTATTATGATCTTTTCCTAAATAGAATACCATTAACTAAAACATAGGGAATAGAATACAATCTAAAATACTTTATCTTTGTCTTCTCCATCCTATAAGGATACTCACCAAATTGTAGAAAATGAATTATCTCATGCATCCAACTATTTGTTGCAATAGGTACAACTATTTTGCACCTCATCAAGGACAACTAGGAGAGCTTCTTTTCTAGTGTCTTCTTCCTCACTTGAATGACCAACAAGTTGCTCACAAATGTCTTTACCCTTTACAATCTTAGTCATCTTGATTTCAACGGCATACTCCATAATTTTAGTCATCCAACCTACTCTCTTTTTGAATAGATGTTTGCTCAACAAAAATTATTTAACAACAAGATGTGCAACAAGAAAAGTAACTTTGTTGTTAGATAACATATATCTAAAAAAAATTTAAACTCCTAATAATAGCTGATGGTCTTGAAAAGCACTGAGAGGGGGGGGGGGTGTGATTCAGTGACACCAAAACAAGCACAACTTTAAACACTAACCAGTAGATGAACTTAACTAAGAATCTAAACAAAATACATGCTATCCAAAATGAAATAACATCATCCACATAAAGTAGAACATTCACCATACCACAAGTGTTTATACACGGAAAACCCAAATAGGTAAAAACCGACGTGAGATGGAACTCACAACTTAACTATCTGCAATAATAGAAAACTGGCTGGTTAAGGTCTTACAAAGAGCTCTACTAGGAGTGAATCTTGTTAGAGATCCCAAGATTGATTAGAATCTTATACCTTGTTAAGAGTACTACCCTATTAAGAGTAACCTTGCTGGAGGATTTTAGAACCCAAACTAATGGATCACCTTGCTAGAGGATTTGTACAATGAAGCTTGTTAGAGCTTACCCGGTTAGGGGATTTTATTCTATTGTAATGATTAGAAAACAACAAGAAAGATTTGATCTATTCTGAGTAGCACAAAACCTACTTTATCAGATCATTCTAAGTGCATTCAACACTGCTCTCCATCTTAAACAATTATTGCTCTTCAACAAAAGTATTCGCATAGATCACCTCTTCTATATCTATTCTCTCTTCATCATATGTGTAAAATGATTCACAAAGATGTATTTAAATAGACATACAAACCTTATGTCGGCCATAGGAACACAATGTCCTAGGTGTAGTGTATCTAGACATTTAAACATAACTCATCACAAAAATGACCGCTACGAAAATGGTGCTAGTAACTCATCACAAAATCAGATACTGATTAGAGAAGTCAATACCAGTTGGAATAAAACTAGTGAATCGTTGTCTTGGAATCTTTCACTTGATCTTCATCTTCAACTTTATCTTCATATTGATGCCAACTTAGTGTAACCACAGGTTATCTCTTAGGCACATACTGATTTAACACAAAGTACTGGTTAGAGATATACCTTAAACATACCGATTGGTAGTGTAAACCAGTTGAAGTTACACTGGTAGTCAATGTAATCATATATGTGTGTGAGAGTGTTTCATCAATGATAACAAAGTGATGAATACATTACAGTCATCACCAAGCCAACAATCTCCCCCTTTGGCATTGATGGAAACACTTAGAAAATTTTAGAGTAATACAATACTGCTAAGTGTGCATACACAACATATTTACTCATATTCCCCTTTTAATGCAATACTCCCCCTTAATGCATGCATAAATACAATTTAGAAAAAAAACACATACATATTATTACTCCCCCTTTGACAACAATGCAAAAATGATAAACTAAAATATATACATATATATAGAAAATCTGTATCAAAGTGTGCAACATATAATACAATTTTAAACAAGTTCATGCATTGGCTATTCATGAAAATATTATTGAAATTCTGCTTCATCTAGGATAGAGCATTCTTCCATGATTCTAGTATGTTATCCGTATGCTAAGAGGTAGATAGCAGTTGGGAATAGAATTCTTCCATTAAGTCTAGCATGCAGGTTTCAGGAGTAGCAAGAATAGCTTCTACACTGGAGTAGGCTCTTTGAAGAATGTCAAACTGTGAGGTGAGCTGACTCTTGAGCTCTCTTAGAGATTGGAATCTCTTATCTCTCTCATTATCATTCATGTTTAGTCTATCATGCAGTTCATCTATAGATCAGTTAAAGGCATGAATGGAGTCCTGGAGTGGGACATATGCCTTGCATAACCTTTCTATTTCCTACTTAGTTTAAACTTGATTCTTAGAAATATCAGTATAAAAGAAATTAATATTGCAGGTAGAGGCAAGATACTTTCCTCCAGATTCAATAGCTTTCTTTAATAGACTGTCATTATGAGATAAAGACATTTTGTTATTTTCAATGTGCTTAGCCAGTTTATCTCCATATGCCTTCTTGTGGCTCTTCTCAGCAGATATTTGAGCAGCATCTTCAAGCGATTTGATTTGATCAGATACATCTGCAACTAACTGGCCAAGTTGGCTAATAGGAGTAGGAAGATGTACAACAAAGGTTTCCGGTAGTAAACTAGACAAAATTTCTATTGCATTCTGGATTGTCTTTGCCTCAATTCTTTTCTCTTTCAATCTCTTCTTGTGTGCACAAGATTCCATAACATTAGCAATCTTCATCATTTCTGATGCACTCAAGGTATTCATGTCAATAGGTCCTGAAATACTTAAAGAGTCTTCATCATCATCATCAAGTAGTTCTTTCTTTGCTAGTTCAGGGGGTATACTCTTAATGATGTCTCTTTCTATGTTTTTCTCTGTTGTATCTTCTATTTTCTGAGTAGTAGTTTCCTCAGTAGACTCCTTTTGAGTAATCTCAATGATCAGTGAAGATTGGGGTTTCTCTAGTTGTTCAGTTGTCGGTTCACTGACCACTTTTAGTTGATTACCCGGTTGATCACTTGATGTAACCTATTCTTTTGTGATTATAGGAGGATCCATATATGGTGCAGTGATGTCTCTAGATAGGTCTATTGTGTCCTAAATATCTTCATCAAAAAGAATAATGGAATCATCCTTCTTCTTGGTTGGATAGACTATGTCAGCTTGAACAATTTCCTCTTCATCCATTTCTAGTCGAGGAGCATCTTCTGCAATATCATCCTTACTATTTGAGTGGATGACATCTTCCCTCTTTTTGATTATACAGGCTAGCTGATGTGTCTCAGACTCAACAACTAACTTTTTTGCATTAAGAAGCTTCAGTCTTCTTACTTTAAAATCAAAATATGCTTTGTATTCCTCGATTAGAGCACTAATTCCTTTTGATGATAGATTGGGAAAATACTATACAAATACTTCATCAATAATCTTCTTTTCTAATTGAATGGATTCCTCCCATTTATCTAACAAAGTATTATACAAAGAGATTGAAATATCTTTCTCCAAATCATGCAAAAATCTACTATAATGACCCAAATAGGTTATTACCAGTTGGAGTATTTGCTTCTGCTCATCTTCAGTAAAAGAATCATAGTGTTCTTTGACATTGTCAAACTTGTTTCTTCCCAATAACTTTATTGTTCTCTCAAATGTTGTGTCAGGTTTGTAGATGGCAATATTTATAGGTGTAGTTTGTTGGCATATTGATGATGTTGTGATTGCCATTTATAGACACACACTTATTTTGTGATCACTTCCTTATGTATGAGTTATGCTCAATTGGTAATTGTTCCAACTGGTATTATGTATTATAGTCTTTAGTCTATCGGTGTTTTGCAAAAGGTGTTTACCAGTCACAAAATGACTGAAGACCCAAAGAGGTATGAAGACCTCAAGCGGTTCGAGGATCCCAAAGCGGTAAGAAGGAACAAAGCGGTAGTTAACATTTTTCCAGTCTTCATTGTGACAACTAATAATTGACAAAATGTATGAACTGGTAATCGGTAATGAACACTATTACTCTGTGATGAGTTACCAACTGGTATTTCTGTGATGAGTTATCATCCACCAACACTTTGGCGGCAATTTTGTGTCGTGTTACCAAATGTGTCTAGATGCACTGAACCTAGGAACTTGTAATGTAATCATATTGGACCGACATGAAATCAGACTCCTTATAAGGACATCATGTCTAGGGTTTTAGTATATGATGAGGGTTTTTGTATGTGCGATTATAGAAGAGAAGATTAGGTCTGTGTGAAGAAAAAGAGTGTGGAGATATTGAAGACTGAAGTAATATTAAATGTGCATTAACAATGAGCTATCAAGGATATAACCAAGCATACTGTGCTAGTATCTAGATCATCTACTTGTTGATTACTCATATCTTTGACAAGTCTGAAACCCTTAACCGGGTAGGCCCAGCAAAGCCTTTGTAAACCCTCTAACAAGGTGGTTCACAACTGTGAATCTGAAATCCTCTCACAAGGTAGTCTTTAATAGGACTTATCTCCTAATAGAGATCTAGATTCCTAACAGGATCTGTTCTGGTGAAGAACATTGTATGACCTTAACCGATCTGGTTTCTATTTTCCAGATAGTTACTTGTGAGTTTCTGCTCACCATGGTTTCTCCCATTTGGGTTTCCACGTCAAAACCTCTTGTGTTATGGTGATTGTACTCTTGTAGGTGAATGCTTTATTTACTATTTGGTTTGCATTTGTCTTAACCGGTTTGTTAGTAAATCTTTTATACCGGTTAACTGCTAAACTATTTAAGAGTTTAAGTTTAGTATTTTTTGGTATACTAATTCACCCCCCCTCTTAGTATTCATCAATTGGTATCAGAGCCAACCTTTCTATAAGTTTAACCACTTGGAAGGAGATATGGGGGAATACAATGTGAGGGAACTTACTCATCGTCTCACTCAGACTGAGAAAGGCTTTGATGAACTCAAAGTCAAATATAAGGCCTCTCTAGCAAAAAGAAAAGAGCATGCTGAGAAACTGATGGAGCTTACTGAAAATAGTTCTTCTGATGAAGAAGACATGGAAGACCTAGTTGAAGAAGTTAAAAAAACTAAATGAATCTAATGCCAACCTGAGAAGGGAACTGGAAGGACTGACTATTAGAATGTGTCAAGAGCTTGAGAACCGTAGGAAAGCTGAAGACCTGGTAAAAGACAAAGGTAATGAGATATCTAAGCTGAAGCAAGAAATCAATACCCTTACCACTAATCTCCAAGAAAGTAAAGTGGAAAAAGAAGAAATGCAAGGTGAACTAAACATGGCTATTTTTGAGAATGCAACCTTGAAGGAACCCAATGCTGATATTTCCAAGGAACTCACTGAGTCAAAGGAAATACTTGCCAAATTCAATAAGAGTATAGTTAAGCTAGAACAAAAGCTTGAATCAACAAAACCGGTAAAGAATACCAATAGACTTAGTTTTTCTGGTTATGAGGAAGGTGAGACCTCTGGAATAAAAGATGGAGCATCAAAGAAGCAACTGACATCAAAGGATAAATGTAAGCAAAAGTTTAAACCTATTTTCTTTAATTGTCTCAAGGAAGGACATACTGCTAATGTGTGTAGAAATAAGGCCTACAATAATTTTCCTTATTTTCTAAACAATAAGCCTAGATCCAATAGATTTAATGGAAACTGTTATGCATGCAACAAGTTTGGGCATAGAGCATTTGAATGTAGATCCATTATGCACAACACTAGGAGATATCCTCAAAGGACTCAAGGAGTTTTTCCTAAATCATCTGTGAACCGGAATCCAAATTGGTATAATGCCTATGACCATCAGTCAGGTGGTGGTGGCTATCAAGCGGCAACTAGTTGGAGAGCAACCTATTTGATCTGCCATGGTAGTGGTCACACTGCTACAACATGTAGGAGGAATAATGGTAGAGTGAACAATGGACCATGGAGAACACCTGGAATGGTATGCTATCATTGCAACAAACCGGCACACCCTACTAGAACTTGCAGATTGAGAAAGAACCTATCAGATGATATATCGATCACTCCAAAAGGGAAGATTGATATTGAAACCATTCAAGAAGGAATGAACAAAACATGGAAAAAGAAACCTGAAAAAGTATCACAAGATGAACCGGTTTCCGCACCTAGTGTGGAAGTCTTTGAACTGACAAACTGAGCTTCAGAAAAGCTTAGGGGGAACAAATTGGTGAAATGTTTTGAACCCCTAGTTTATATCAGTAAAAGACCTTAACCAGTATACGTTACTTGTCAATCAGCAAAAGATTGTGAAGTGGTAAAAGGCAAAATTAGGGTTTGTGCCCTATCAGTGGAGCATTTATTATGGTAGGTGAAGAATTCATTTAAAAGGAATTTTAAAAGTCATCTTCACTTATCAGTTTTTGAGCGAAGAATTTTTCAAGTGCAGAGAAACAAAAGGTGATTCGACTTGTGATTCAGAGAGATTTCAAATCTTGCAGAAGTATCCAGAGATATTTAGAATCAATCAAGTGAAGAACACCAAGCGGTAATCAAGTAACCAAAGTGGTGTGGTGTGAGCTGCATTTGTCAAACCTTAAATTTCAAAATTATGAAGGTATTTCTCAAAATTTTGTTTATCAATTAAATCATGGCTTCTGCATCGCACTCCAGTTCTAGTGTACCTATGGACTCAGCTGAATTCATTCAAAGAAAAATGAAATACAATGTCGTGTCTCAAATACCTGCTGGAGTCATTGTCAAAGGAGATATTTTAGGGTAGATCGACTGCAAATTAGAAGACCTAGGATCCTTAGCAATTCATTCCCAGCTAAGTTTGTTTTATGGGGATGACAAGAAGATCAAACCGGAATACAACATTCTGGAGAGGAAGAAACTTCACAATGCTGTTTACTTTCTTGAAGAGTTCATGGAAGACAACATCTGCATCATCCTAAGCATAGTGCATGGTGACAAGATGTATCTTGAGAGGACGCATGAAATTACACCTGAAGCAATTCATGTCATCACCAGTTTCTACAATATTGGTGAGGTGCAAGCCCTAAGGAAGGTCATCAAGATAGGAATGACTAAGCTCACCATTTCTCTAAGCGATCAATGAGGAATGACTGTCAACACCATAAAAAATGAGTTGGTCAAGTATGCTTGCATGGTGATTGGATAGTGGACATTTTATGCCAGCAGATTAAACTCTGTCTCTACTGTTGTGGTTAATGCCACCTATATAATGATCATGGAGGATGCCTCATTTGATCTATGCACCTATTTACAGAAGCAACTTCTATTAAACTTAAAGTCCATCAAACAGGACAGTGCCCTTAGATTCAAATTTGGATAACTTTTGGTGGGTCTGTTTTTCTACTTTCAAGGCTATTTCCTAGGAGTCAGTGATAGTCAATGGTCTGCTGACCAACCAGTCACCAAACAAATTAGGGAAAGTCTCCAAGTGGTGGGAACCAAATATCCTAAAGTCTTGAATAAATACTTTGATGAATTCAAGCAGAAGATGAGTCAAAGGATGAGGATATCTGGAGACATTGTTAAGAAATATGAAGAGGACATCTACTTTACCATTAGAGTAGATGAGTGTGTAATGGAAGCGGTAGAGCCTAGACAGGAAGAAGTAGAACCTATGGGATATGAGGTAATATACGACATGTTAGATGGGTATTCCTCTACCCTGATTGCCTCTCCTTTAAATGCAAAGAAAAAGAGAACCGACACCTACTTGGAAAGGGTAACACTGGTTGAAGAGCCTTCTATGAAAAATGGAAAGGTAGTGCCAGTGGCATCGACACCGGTTACCTCAGCCAGCCCAAAAGTTACCAAGCGGTCACCTACCAAGAAGAAACTGAAAGTTACACCTGCTAAAGTATTTGAAAGGAAGCGAAAGACCAAGAGAAACTCACTGGAGTCTGAAGATACAAAATCAAATGTGCAGCCTAAAAAGACTAGGCAAACAAGCAAGAAGACAAAAACTACCAGCAATACGCTTGCATCATCAGCACCGATAAATATTGATGTCTCTTCTTATAAGCCAATGACACATTGTCAAAGGACTATCAAGAATATAAGAAGAAAATTGCTTAGTGATCTGAAGGAGTGTTTTGATGATTTTACCGATAGTGAGAAAGAGGAAATAGAGCAGGAAGTCATTAATTATTTGTGTATGAATGACTGGTCGCCATCAGAAATTAGATCTGAGGCACTTGATTCTTTATACAATTCTTTGGACAACAAATGGCGCATTGCCATAGAAAAAGAATAGGAAATAAGGAAGAAAGTATTTGCTCAGTACTTTCCTGAAGCCTCCAATTTTGAATTATTTGAGATTATGGACATGCATAAAGGTCTCTTCTTCATGAGAAGAAGAAGACTCAGGCTGCTAGAAGGCAAAACCTCTAAATTAGAGAAGGACACTCATCTACATGTCAAAGTTGTTGTCTAGTTGCATTAAGTGTTTGAGGCCAACAAGAAGGCCGAACAAGACCCCGACCTATCTTCAGCCAAACCAGATAAGGCATTTGATGATGAAGGAGAACCAGCTATAGAATAGGTGGACACCATTGATGTTGCTACTTTGGATGTTGAAGATGTCACTCCAGACATAGAAAAGGAAAAGGCTGATAAAGAAAAAATAGACAAGGAGAAAGAGGACAAAGAAAAAGCAGACAAGCAGAAGCTGGACAAGGAAAAGGCTGACAAAGAGAGAGCGGAAAAAGAGGAAGAGAAGAGGAAACAAGATAAAGAGGAGGAGAAGAAGAAACAAGAGGAAGAGAAGAGGAAGGAAGAGGAGAAGAGGAAAGAAGAGGAGAAGAGGAAAGAAGAGGAGAAGCAAAAAGATGAGGAGAAGAAGAAACAAGAAGATGAGAAGTGAAAAGAAGAAGAAAGAAAGGAGGAAGAAAAGAAAAAGCATGAAGTGGAGCAAAGGGAGAAAGAAGAGGAAACAAAAAGAGTGGAAGAGAAGAAGGAAGCAGAAAAGAACAAACAACCAGAGACTCCAAAGGCAATCGGTGGTCAAGAAAAACCGACCGACATCACCAGTCCTCTTGACCTCCAATCTTCAGATGAATCGGAGCTACTGCAAGGCATAAAGCTAGCACAGGAAAGACTAGAAGCATTGAGAAGGAAAAAGGAGTAGGATATCATTCACACTGTGATTGACACCCTTACTAGTTTGATTCCAGGTACCAACCTTCTCGGTACTGATTCCTCTTTGGTTAAACTGAAACTTCTATGTACAGTTGTCGAGAACCAAGTACAATGCCTGGAAGAAGTTGTTGAAGCTAATGCATAGAAGAAGCATCAAAAGGCACTAAACATTGCCTTAGTAGAGAAACTTAATGAGCTCCACTCTCAACTTCAGAAAGAGAAGAAGGATATAAGAGATGCTATGGATGAGGGAAAACTACTGCTGAGCAAAATAAGCCAACCCCATCTATTTTGTGATGATGTGCTTGCATAAAAGGATAAACTGCAATCTGAATTACAGGCATACATAAGCAACTTTAAGACCCCATATGATTCTTTCACCACATATGGGCAAATTGTTCACCGGTATCAGCTTCAGTCTGCCAGGATAGAGTTGGAGATTAGCAACTAGACAAGAGATTTGCAGGAACTTCAACTGGTTTTATTACCTAGACTGCAAATACTTCAGAAGTACTTTCTTAGTCTAGAAGCTTTAACGGTAACTCAAGAGATGAGTACAATTGATGCCATGGAAGAACAGGTATCATAGATACAGATGGAAAGTGAGGTGGCTACCTCATTACTTGAGTCATGGTCATTATCCATGAAGACTTTTATGCGGGATTTTAATTTAGTTTTTGATTAGTTTCACTCATTATTGTCATAAACACTTATTTATTTTAATGACAATGAGAAATAGGGGTTATTCTATAGTACTTTGTCATTGTTGGCAAAGGGGGAGTAGTATCTAAAATTTTGGTGAATGTTATGTATACTTTCATGTTATTTCTTTAAGGGAGTAGTATACATTGTATTTTCTAGAAAAATTGAAAGTGTATATGCTTAGGGGGAGTAATTTTGATTATGGCATATTTTTGTTGTAAAACACTTAGATGTCAAAATTTTCCTAAGTGTTGCCATCAATGCCAAAGGAGGAGATTGTTGGCATTTTGATGATGTTGTGTTTGTCACTGATGGACACACACTTGTTTTGTGATCACTTCCTTATGTATGAGTTATGCTCAACCGGTAATTGTTCCAACCAGTATTATGTATTATAGTCTTTAGACTATCGATGTTTTGTAGAAGGTGTTTACTGGTCACAAAATTACTGAAGACCCAAAGTGGTATGAAGACCTCAAGTGGTTCAAGGATCCCAAAGCAGTACAAATGAACAAAGTGGTAGTTAACATTTTTCTAGCCTTCATTGTGACAACTGTTAATTGGTAAAATGTATGAACCAGTAATCAACAATGAACCAGTATTACTCTGTGATGAGTTACCAACTGGTATTTCTGTGATGAGTTATCATCCACTGACACTTTGGCGGTGATTTTGTGTCATGTTACCAAATGTGTCTAGATGCACTGAACCTAGGAACTTTTAATGTAATCCTTTTGGATCGACATCAAATCAAACTCCTTATAAGGACATCATGTCTAGGGTTTTAGTATATGATTAGGGTTTTTGTATGTGCGATTATAGAAGAGAAGATTAGGTCTGTGTGAAGAAACAGAGTGTGGAGATATTGAAGACTGAAGTAATGCTAAATGTGCATTAACAATGAGCTATCAAGAATCTAACCAGGCATACTGTACTAGCATCTAGATCATCTACTTGTTGATTACTCATATCTTCAACAAGTCTGAAACCCTTAACTGGGTAGGCCCAGAAAAGCCTTTCTAAATCCTCTAACAAGGTGGTTCACAACTATGAATCTAAAATCCTCTCACAAGGTAGTCTTTAATAGGACTTATCTCCTAACAGAGATCTAGATTCCTAATAGGATCTATTCTGGTGAAGAACATTGTATGACCTTAACCGGTCTAGTTTCTATTCTGTAGATAGTTACTTGTGATTTTCTGCTCACCATGGTTTTTCCCATTTGGGTTTCCATGTCAAAACCTCTTGTGTTATGGTGATTGTGCTCTTGTGGGTGAATTCTTTATTTACTATTTGGTTTGCATTTGTCTTAACTGGTTTGTTAGTAAATCTGTTATACCAGTTAACTGCTAAATATTTTTAAGAGTTGAAGTTCAGCATTTTTTGGTATACTAATTCACCCCCCTCTTAGTATTCATCATAGTTGCCTTTGGCACTACCTTTACCTTCTTAGGTGTTCTGTCGGTTGCTTTTTCCTTCTTTGGTTCTTCTTCAGAATCTGTACCCTCAGACTCTAGTTGCAAAATCAGTTTCCTATTCCTCTTCTTTGGTGCCCTCTCCTTCTTTTCAGATATTTTAGGTGTTGGTTCCTTCTTGATTAGGACACTCTGAGTCACCCTTGTAATCTTCTTCACAAAAGATTTTTCATCACATTTCTTTTGATTTCCTTTTTCTTTAGCTACAAGTGCAGTACCAGTTTTAGTTGGTGCAGCTTGGACTGCCAAGGTGTCCAATTTTGCCTTCTTTTTATCTTTGGGCGATGCTAACATGGTATTAGCATAGCCGACCAGTAAATCATGATTGACCTTGTAGCTCATATCTTCCATTTCTTCTTTTCTAGGTTCAATTGATTGCATCAAGAAGAAGTCAGTGGTAACCGTGAAGATTATGCCTTTTGCAAAATGTTTAACCACATCTTCAGGTAACCTCATTCTCAAACTCATCTTCTTCTGGAATTCATTAAAGTACCTGTTCACGACAACTGAAAAAGTATTCTTCACAGCCTTAATGATGTTCTTGATCTATGTATTGACCAATTGTTCTTTGGACCAATCACCTATACTCGGTAGAAAGTTCTGAAAGTAGAAAAATAACCCAGCTAACAGTTGACCATATTTGAACTTTTGAGAATTGTCCTTCTTAATGGATTTCAAATTTTGAAATAACTGGATTCTGATAGCTTCACAAATATCATAGTCTACATTATCAACTATCATTCTATGTGTTGGTGCCCAAAACCACAGATTAGAAAACCCAAAGACTTGCCAAATCCTGAAGCAGTCCAATCAGCCTTGGCCAATGAACAGGGATAGTCAAAGACTAAATCCCTCTACACTTTAGGCTCCACTAAACCTAGGTGGCTATACCTCACACTCTCAAGCACAAATGAGATTATTTAAAATGGATTTAAGCCTTTTATAAAATTACAAACTGGCAAATTGTTGTCTGCAATTATGCTTTATTATGTGCTTTAAATAAATGCCTTTGAAAAGAAATGATTGTGGATGTATATTAAAAATTAGATTGCCATCAGGACCTAAAAGACATATGCATAGATTAGTTCATATAGGATTTGGGAAGAATGTTTTTTCTGTCAAGGACCTTGAATGCATACATATCAAAACCTTGAAAAATCAATAACAGACCAGTGCCTCTATCTAGGGATATATATGACACTTTGTGGATAGAATATCTTATCAACTCAAGAGATAATTTCTCATCAACTATGAAGGTTCAGTATGTGTTACACAAACAATAAGAACTCAATCTTTCACTTAATGCAATAGTATGTGATTCACATCATGGCAAATCTATAAACAAATTTATCGAGAAGACAAAGATAACTCATCAACACAAAAGTGTACACAATATTTGGAAAAAGAGACAATGAACCTTGTATATTAATCTTTAGAAAATAATTGCATACATAAGCTGCACTTGTAAATACTTCATTACATATTACTTGCATAAAGTGATACTTCTTCTTCCTATAGACTTCTCTAATACAAAATGATATTCAATCCTTATAGCATTATGTTGTTCTTATGACTCTCCCCATATCTTCATTTTTTAACCACTTATATATGTGGTTGAATGGACACCATACCCCTTTTGGGGTGAAAAGTCACCATTTTACATTAAAATTAACAAAACCCTTTGAAATTAATATGCAAACTAGTTAGTCAATAACCTTGCTTTAAGCTATCTTTTGGGTTTTTGTTTGGTCAGCTGCCTTAAAATTCAGATAAGAATCTGAAAATTTATGTGGTGGTAGGAAACATCTACTTCTAAAATGGGTCTTCATATTATTTGATATTTTCATACATTTTCATCCCAAGGCGACATCTTCTTTAATGCAGGTAGAAATAACAGGCTTTTCAGCCTTCTTACAGTCTTCTGACTGGTCTATAGCTAAAAACACATTGTACAGATCTAATATTTTCACTGGAGCTTGGAAACATGATTTTATGAAATGGGTATTTCTTATATTTTCATTTTTCATTCATTTTAATTCTCTGTTTATAACATCATTTCTACAGATCAAAAACAATACTCTTTCATGGGGTCCATTGGAATTAATTTATTCATATCCTCCTTTACTCTAGTTGTTCAAATCATTAATAATCCATTATGGGTCATTTCCATGAAGTGACCACCATTTTTAATAGTAGCATGCTTGAAATTATTTGGAAATTTGAAGCCCCAACGCTATGTGTTATATGAATTGTTGCAGATGGTACACTGTTAAGTCTATTGGAGTAAAATACTCGATAGCCTATCACCATTGCTGCAAGTTTCACTGTAGGGTCTCTAATATTGTTTATAAAAAAAGCACACCCATTAGATGTAGAGCCAGTTAACTTATAGATAGTATTTTTTGAAATTCTCCTCAACACAGTAATTTCACCGATTGAGCAATAACCCGTTACAGCCCTAATAGCCTCCTTAGTTATTGTGTGAGTCCTCTCTAGATACATATTCTCTCCGCAGACTCAACTCGAGATTATTCTTATATGATCATCCTCAAAATCTTCAAGAAAGTAGGCAGCATTATGAAACCCTTTTTCAAAAACCCTAGCATATTTAGTTTCAATCTTTCCATCCTTATCATAGAGTGATTTCAACTGAGTATAGATGTGAAGAGTTCCCAAATCTTCAATTTTGCAATCTATATAGATGGATAAATCACCTTTGACCATGGCACCACTCGGGACTTGCGACAATGAATTATAAGACATAATTTCATCTACCTTTAGAGCTTCCTCAGGCTCACCAGTTATCATCAACCTCTCTACAAACATAGAAGTAGATGCCACTCTAGATAAACAAGTTTCGAAGTGGTATATAAAGAAATACCTTGTATCTTGCATGTCGCTCTATTTCTCGGTTGAACTGTTCAAATGCACACTTGTTCGCTTCTCTGCAGCTTCCAATTCAACTTGATTTCTCTAATCACAAAGCAATTCACCAATTTACACCAAGACAATCTTGTTCTGCTTTGCAATCGCTTCAATTTTCTTTTTCGAAAGTGTTAGGGTAAAAATGATAAGGTAAAACTTATTTTTATCCTTTTTACCAACCACAATAAATGTTCACACTTTTAGGTTACAAACCCTAATTTCACCGCTTCAGTGAAATACCGGTTAATAACACATCAACAAAAAGTCACCAAAATTCAAAATTCAAAATAAATTTCCCACTCATTTTACAAAAGGGGTTCAGAAATGTTTTACCGTTATGCTCCCCTTAGCCATGTTAGACAGGCTCAAGTCACCAGTGCTGGATTCTCTTCACTGGGTGAATGAATGGTTTCCACTATAGGCAATTCTTTTCTTTTCTTCTTCCAAGTCCAGTTCATATCTTCTCTAGTTTCCTCAACATCAATTTTTTGCTTGCCTTTCTGATCCTTGAAAGAGTTGACCGGTTTACTATTCCTTGATTTGCAAAACTTTACTAAGTGCCCCAGTGTAATGCCCCGCCAGGAAACCCCTAAAGGGTTTAAGTCAAAAACACTCAAATAGAGTGTAAATATTTTTTTTTTTTATAATAATATTTAAGAGTATTACTGATTAGTTACAACATTAAGATATTACGGAGTTATCTAAAACTAAGATAACAAAGCGAAAGGCTAAACGAACCTAAGGAGTTTCCCAACGCGATTACGTAACCTTACACCTAACTCAACTCGCGTCAATTGATCCAATAAGCCGGATATCTCAATTATGAGATAACACATAAGACATGGTTATATATATGTTCAATGATTTGACATCTTAGAATTTTAGGAAGCGTTCATTTATTTCGGGTGGATAGGAGGCCATCGCGTGGTTATTTACTCATTGCACTTTAATTCATAATTACATTAAGAGGCCTCCCAAAAGGTTAAAAGAATTTAATATAACAAAGTTCATTCATTTGGGTTTAAGGTAACCACCCACAATTGATATCATCCTTTAATATTAAAAGTATGGCTAATAAGATGAGATTCGTTCATTAAGGATTAAACTACAATTAATAGAGTGAGGTTCCCTCATTAAAGTTTAAGCATAACCAAACTAAAGAGTCGTAGTTCTTTTATGGAGGGTAAAATGTGAGAAGCCATATAATTCATTCATTGAGGTTTTAATAATGCTAATAGATGGACTAAATTCATTAAGGTGAAAATGTATTAGGAACACATGAGTTCATCCTTTAAATTAAAATATAGTTAGCAAGATGATATTCATCATTATAGGATTAAAATATAAGTTCATAGTAACATTCTCCCATTAGGATTCGAATATAACTATCTTATTGCATGTCACTCTTTTTAGTTAAATGAAGTTAATATGAAAAGGTACATTTACTAAGATTAAGATATAAACAACTATACGAATACTTCCCTTTTCAGTACAATTTTAGCAATCATAAAGAGATTCTTTTATTAGGGTTATAATTATGGATAAATAGTTGAGTTCACCCAATTATCAAGTTAATTTGGTAGGGATTATTTGTTAAGATTAAAAAAAACATAAATAACTAAACAAATTCATCCAATATAGTGAAGTATGATTAACATGGAGATACTCATTTAAGAAGATAAAAAGTAAATACCTATATGATGTTCATCCTTTAGATTTCAAATTAGAAAATTACGACATTAATTCTAACTTTGTTACCCATACACATTCGATCAATTTACCAACTTATATCAAGCTAAAACAATAATGGTAACCTAACGTGATTCTTTCAACCATTACTTCCTTTAATTAACATAAACCAAATACTTTTCCATAATCATACTTACAATGTTTTATGAACCTGATTTCTATATTTATCAAGATGAATAATTTTATGCACTTTGATTTAGCTTCATTAAATTCCCACCATACACTTATACAAGATAACAACCACACATGATAACTTAAAGCATGAAACAAAGGAGGCTAAACACATCGCATAACACAGATATGATATCGGAGTTCACCCCTAAGGGCTACATCTCCGGGTGTGCTCAACTGCAAGACCCCTCTGGCATTTAAATATAGTTAAGAATACATAATTTACCTGTCTTTTGCATCCTTGCCACTTAGGCAAACACAACCAATATACAACAGCCACCTCAGTAAATAATTAGATAAGGATCCCTTCTAAAGCGGATCCTACCCAATACATCAAGCAATAACAAGGAATTCTTAACTATCGATACCCTAACTGGGGACTTGACCGACATTGACCAGACGTAAGCAATCAGAGGACAGGGACCCAACATACCTATCAAGGGCGTGCTATTATAATAGACATAACGATTACCAAAATATTAAGCCATGCTCAAGCGTTAACGGGTAGTTACAACATTTCCTCAAGTTGACTTAAGCATCTAAACAGATTATTTAATCCTTAGATAAACACCAAAGACAAGTTGGTTTTACAACAATAATCTAGCCCCTTCTCTAATTATACAAAAATTACCCCTTTTTCTATAAAGAACAAAATACATTGAGAGTGAATAAAGGAATGGGAAAATCATTTCCAAGCTAAATTAAGCTTCTATTGCATACATAAAAAAAAATTAAAGTCTAATGCCACCATTCAATTTACTCATTAGCATTTAAACGTGAGTCCCCGTATTTTCCCACTTAAATGAAATAAAACTTAAATACACATTTCAACATTTGTAAAGATAATGAAAATCATTGCTATATTAAATTCCAAAAATCAATATATATAATCAAATTATATATGCTAATTAGATGTTACCTATATTAACAGATATTTTAACATATCTATTTATCCCTCTTTTTTTTTAAAAGAAAAACATTACTTATTAAAATATACATCTCAACTCACATTTTTAATATAAAATATTGCTTATAATATATTTATATTAATAAGCATATTTTTTTTTTGTTTATATAAAATAAAACAAACTATATTCAAATTTTAACTTACCTAAAATACTAAATAATAAATTTAAAAAAAAAAACAATTTAAAACTAGAGGGCGGCCAACCCTAGGTAGTGAAACCCTAGGGCGGCCATGCCCTAGCCGGAGAGGCTGCGGCCTCCACAGAGGACGTAGGCCCCTTGGCCTCCACTTACAGTGGAGCCGGGGGTACTGCGCCCACCATGGGGGTCGCAGGCCCTTCGGCTCCCCCACACAGTGGCGCCGGGAGGAGCTGCGGCCTCCATGGGAGACGCAGTCCCCTTCGGCCCCCACTGTGTGTGGGCACCAAATGGAGTTGCGGCGGCACCGCAGGGAGGGGCGGGTTGAGCTTCGGCTCCCCCCCCGAAAACCCCAAATTTACTTTTTTTTTTTGTTAATTTTTTTTTTGTATATAATTTTTGTTGCATAAAAAAACCAGTTTCGACTTAACAGCATTTTTTTCTTGTTTTTAAAAAAAAATAAAAAATACCCATAAACAAAATACCCAAAAACGTAAAAACCCCCATTTTTCCATTTGTTACAGTCACATTCATTTGTTCTTTTTTTTGTCTTTTCCCAGCATGTTATGGTTTTTTTAACAAATAGGAGAGATTGATGAATAACCTTCAAATCAATTTAGTATTTGCAGTCCGTTTTCCTCACAGAGATCCAACAATGGAAAATCTGAAAACCAGTATTGCAAGAAAGCAAAAATACAAGACATTATGATCAAATTGATGAACAAAATCCTACCTCCAAATGCATTCCGGGAAGAGTTTTGATGAAGAGCTCCACCTGCAACTCAAAGCAAATCTCCATTTTTTCTCCCCAAAGTTCCCCCATCTCCATTTCCAAAAGATCCCCAAAAAGAGAACCCCCAAAATATTTCCAAAGACTAGGTTAAATGAGAAACCCCCTTTTTTTTGACCTAATTTTCAATTTCGAATTTAGGCATTTATTTTTAAAATAAAAGAAAAATGAAAATGGAAATCATTCCTTTCCACTATTCAATACATCTTATCCGTTTTTTCTTATTAAAATTAAAATGCTTCTATTTCTTATTTAATTCTAATAAAGTGACCTTTTTAATAAATGACTAATCTCATGAAAGAAACCTATTTATTCTAATTTTCTCAACTACTAATGCATAAATGAACACATTAATTCAAGTTAAATACTTTAAGCTTGCTACAGTTATAATTAAAGCGATCTCTTTAAATTAACGATTAATCATATAAAAGAAACTACCTATTTTAAATTTCTAAATTACAAATGCGTACATCCACTCATTAAATTGAATTAAATACTTGGGATAGCAAACTCCACTTATCCCACGCATGGCACGCAAACTGAGGAAGTCCACCAAATCACACAACACGCAACCCAACGAAAAGAAAGCCCCACGAACCACACACGACACTCACCTGACCATGGCTAAGGCAAGACAAGAGTTTTATGACCCCCAAATCCGAATTCTAAGGATGGAGGAGGTATACTCAACCCTGCAAATCCGAAGGAGATGAACCTCACCCTAGGCAGTGTTGTACCTACAATCTCCTACACCCATGAATCATGCAAGCATACATATACATATACATATACATATTCAATGAAGGCGTTAGCTCGAGATTTATAACCAGAATTAGGAAACAACTACATTTACACAAAAATGGATGCAAAAGCACAATAATAGGTATGCACAATTATTTATTTTATCAAATCTACAACCTTGCATCACGGTTAACCAACCATTCAAAAATGCCACATAGGAAGTCAACCAAGGTCAAACAGGTTTTACGAGGCCGACTAGGGTAGGGGCATTACATTCTCCCCCCCTAGGCTCCGACTTACTCCTGGAAGTCGCAAGGATAAATGGAAGTCATACAAAACGTATTAGCCCTTAACTCAATTAACAATTATCAATTTGCACAAACAACTATTTTGTCAACATTTTAGAACATTATTTATAAATCTTCTATGAATGTCATTATCCATTAACATAATGCATCTAACATCATTCACATCTTAAAATATTCTAGAATTTATGCACAATCATAGTAGAGAAACAAGACTTTTCCCCTTTTTATTACACCAAATTTAAGCAATTTAAATATATAGACACCATTATCATACTCATTTATCAAACATGACAAGAAAATATGCTCTCAAGGTCAATTTCTTTCACCAATTCATCTCTTTCGCAAAACTTTATCGCTTCGAACTAGCTTCAAATATCAATTTCTACAACCAAGTTAACTTTCGACAAATAAGAGCAACATAAGAACTCATTTGTTTACACTTTTTAGACATACAAGCACCTTTCCAATGACTATGCCCCATAACATAGTGACAAGTTAATACCATTTAATCCATGATTACACATAATATCCATCCACAAGACTAGTTTGCACAACACAAAAGGCCACATGTGAGCATGTCTAATGCTCAGTCAAAGGTAACATATATGATCAACATCTCTATGCCTGCTCTCAGAACAAATACATGATCAACAATATCCATCATCTCACTCAAGGGCTTGATGGTGCTAGGGTACACCATAGCGGTGCTACCTTCCATACAAGTCCCTCGTGAATATCCCTTGCTGTGTAAGGTGTTTAGCCTCCAAGAGATAGTCACCACTCATAGGTAGGTAGTGGATCCTAGCTGTCTCACAGCCTCACATACCTCCATCCTCAAGGTTCCCTACATCTACTTCCTCGTATACACTCATCCAAGACCATCTCCTACATTCTTGGAGAGGAATTCACATTGCAACACAAGACCAGCATACGAAAACAACAAGGATAAACTGGTTTAGCCACCAAAGTACAAAAGAATAACGGTAATAATGGTCAATTCCAACAGTAAAACAAGAAATAATTTCGGGATTTGCAACATCAAATCAAGTAAGATCAAGATTGAAAGTTCATGGCTAAACTATCAAGGTCAAAATAAAATAAATTGCTGGCCCACAAGGAAATAAATAAAAGAAAATCATAAGTGCACATTACATCACTACGTGACTAGCAACTAGCCACCAACGAGGAAGGAAGGAACAATCATCTAGCTATCCTAGTAGTCCATCATGTGGTGTGGCCAAGTCACACATCCGCATGGCATGGCAGTGTGCACCTCGACATCACCCTGCATCACGTTGTCACGCGACATGGCTCTACCCTGTACCTATCGGTAGGCCGCATGGAAATGTCTACTACATCCCACATCGTGTCTCAGCATGGCATGGAAATACTCCAAGCAGACAGGGCATGCAATGGACGTATCCCGCATGGCAGTGTACCCCATGGATAAGGCATGCGCCGGTCATACTCCGCATAGCGATGTTCCTCTCAGGATACTCGCCGTAAGCCAGAGGTAAATCGGTTCATCACAAGGGGAAGTATAGAGTACACCTATGTTACAGTTCATTACAAAACTATACTTTTCCTCAAAATAGGGAAGCTAAAGTCGCTTCGCGTCGACATTACTCGTACACTGTTCATACTATTCAAGGAATGGTGACTTCTACTACTACCCCTTCACATACTGACTTATCAACAACCCGTGGGTTGGCACTCAGTAAGGAAACAAATAAGAAACATCACATAGATAGGTATGGTTTCTCATACTCATAAGCAATCATATTCCCCATGGTTGATTACTTCACCATCCCATGGGCACACCTAGCAAGTACGGGTTTCTTACAACACACACAGAATAGCACCATTACTGGTTTAGTCACATTTACGGGGAGTACTTTACATTGTGCTAACATATACTTAAGGGAAGTTTTAATTATGCTTTACACATGAATCACTAAATAAAGTTTACTCCAGATACACGTACTGAAATTCTCAACAATTCAAATTTACACAAAGAAATAACATCATTCTGATATCTTGCTCAATTTCCCCTAAGCATTTTCATTCACATTACTAACTATGCAATTTCTTTTTCCAAGGTGAAAAACTTTCCCCTTTCAATTAGGAGCCGAAAGAAAACATACAATTTCATATGCATTATAAGAATTTCCTTTAAATCATTGCATTCTAAATAGTATTTCAAAAACAACAATTCCTACATTTTAGGCAAGAGGAGGAAGAGAGTTGGAAAATCAACTATTTCCTACAAATACACAAGAACTTCAAGATCACACCATATGCTCGGATATAAGTCTATCATTTTAGTTGCATGGTTTTCATTTCACTATCTTTTAGGAAGGTGCCAAAGCATTCTAACATGACATTTCTAATCATTATTGTTGCACTATAATGTTCTAGTTTTCCGAACAAGAATTCAAGACAACCAAATTTTCTTTTGTAATACAAGTCTTCTTGAGAACAATCACTATTCGTGATACAATACAATACAATAATACATCAAATCTAACATTGAAAATTCATAATACGACAAGGAGGTAAATGAAGAGCTATCTACTAGATTTTACACATTTAATGCATACAATTCAACAAGTCTTTCATTTACTCATTCTTAAGCACAATAAGACAATTATCTATATCCAAAGCAAGTTAAATGGTGCGTCTCTTAATAGGTCCTAAATCACACTAGTTGAATAAGCACATAAAACCATCTTTTGAGGAACACATTAATACACTCATGAAGCTACTATAACATGTCCTCTTTTGGTATTCCTTTCACAACAAGGAATTTTCACAAAATCAACTATGTGCATTTTAATGCACCTTACTTAAGATGGAATTTAATTATATTACTCCTACCAAGCACATGGAGAACCCTTTAATGCAAACATACCATTTGCTATCATTAACCAAAAATTAACTCCCAAACCAAATCCCATTCACAATCTAAAACACAAAAACGTTATAAGGCTCACACAAGGCTCAAGAAATATCATCCTTTCTCTTGCAATAAGAAAACTTAAATAAGAGATAATTACCCATATCAAATCCTTTTAATTTACTAGAGAGAGAGAAGAAGAAGAGTCATAATCACTCAATGTACTACATAATAAGCATTAAAATTTGCCATACTAGTCTTTCAAGTGGACAATCATTAAAATCGATCAATACCATAAACAAGCACATACCGTACTTTTAGATTCAAGATATTAACAACCAACCCAGATGGATTAGTCAAAAGATTAAAACAAGTCAAGATCGAAGGTACATACGACTCCCTTTCAAAGTAAGAGAAATCATAGACCAAGACCTCAATAAGCAGACAAAACACCTATAATTATTCCCAAAACACCCACATCAATAAGGTGAAAACAAGGTGTGAACACTCACGTTACACACAAGTAGGGTTTGTTAAATCACACCCTCACATCAAGCTAGACAAGCACACAACATAAGGTAGACACACACACACACCAACTAAGGGCACAAGCGAAACCAGAGATCCCAGTGTTGCAACATGGGCTCTGATACGAAGTGTAATGCCCTGTCAGGAAACCCCTAAAGGGTTTAAGTCAAAAACAGTCAAATAGATTGTAAATATTTTTTTTTTTATAATAATATTTAAGAGTATTACTGATTAGTTACAACATTAAGATATTATGGAGTTATCTAAAACTTAGATAACACAGCAGAAGGCTAAACGAACCTAAGGAGTTTCCGATTACGTAACCTTACACCTAACTCAACTCGCGTCAATTGATC
Source organism: Cryptomeria japonica (assembly GCF_030272615.1). NCBI lineage: Eukaryota > Viridiplantae > Streptophyta > Pinopsida > Cupressales > Cupressaceae > Cryptomeria > Cryptomeria japonica. The sequence goes on along the minus strand of NC_081406.1, from coordinate 419,469,395 downwards.
CAATAAGCTGGATATCTCAATTACGAGATAACGCATAAGACATGGTTATATATATGGTCAATGATTTGACATCTTAGAATTTTAGGAAGCGTTCATTTATTTCGGGTGGATAGGAGGCCATCGCGTGGTTATTTACTCATTGCACTTTAATTCATAATTACATTAAGAGGCCTCCCAAAAGGTTCAAAGCGTTTAATATAATGAAGTTCATTCATTTGGGTTTAAGGTAACCACCCACAATTGATATCATCCTTTAATATTAAAAGTATGGCTAATAAGATGAGATTCATTCATTAAGGATTAAACTACAATTAATAGAGTGAGGTTCCCTCGTTAAAGTTTAAGCATAACCAAACTAAAGAGTCGTAGTTCTTTTATGGAGGGTAAAATGTGAGAAGCCATAGAATTTATTCATTGAGGTTTTAATAATGCTAATAGATGGACTAAATTCATTAAGGTGAAAATGTATTAGGAACACATGAGTTCATCCTTTAAATTAAAATATAGTTAGCAAGATGATATTCATCATTATAGGATTAAAATATAAGTTCATAGTGACGTTCTCCCATTAGGATTCGAATATAACTATCTTATTGCATGTCACTCTTTTTAGTTAAATGAAGTTAATATGAAAAGGTACATTTACTAAGAATAAGATATAAACAACTATACGAATACTTCCCCTTTCAGTACAATTTTAGCAATCATAAAGAGATTCTTTTATTAGGGTTATAATTATGGATAAATAGTTGAGTTCACCCAATTATCAAGTTAATTTGGTAGGGATTATTTGTTAAGATTAAAAAAAAACATAAATAACTAAACAAATTCATCCAATATAGTGAAGTATGATTAACATGGAGATACTCATTTAAGAAGATAAAAAGTAAATACCTATATGATGTTCATCCTTTAGATTTCAAATTAGAAAATTACGACATTAATTCTAACTTTGTTACCCATACACATTCGATCAATTTACTAACTTATATCAAGCTAAAACAATAATGGTAACCTAACGAGATTCTTTCAACCATTACTTCCTTTAATTAACATAAACCAAATACTTTTCCATAATCATACTTACAATGTTTTATGAACCTGATTTCTATATTTATCAAGATGAATAATTTTATGCACTTTGATTTAGCTTCATTAAATTCCCACCATACACTTATACAAGATAACAACCACACATGATAACTTAAAGCATGAAACAAAGGAGGCTAAACACATCGCATAACAGAGATATGATCTCGGAGTTCACCCCTAAGGGCTACATCTCCGAGTGTGCTCAACTGCAAGACCCCTCTGGCATTTAAATATAGTTAAGAATACATAATTTACATGTCTTTTGCATCCTTGCCACTTAGGTGAACACAACTAATATACAATAGCCACCTCGGTAAATAATTAGATAAGGATCCCTTCTGAAGCGGATCCTACCCAATACATCAAGCAATAACAAGGAATTCTTAACTATCAGTACCCTAACTAGGGACTTGACCGACGTTGACCAGATGTAAGCAATCAGACAACAGGGACCCAACATACCTATCAAGGGCGTGCTATTATAATAGACATAACGATTACCAAAATATTAAGCCATGCTCAAGCGTTAACGGGTAGTTACAACATTTCCTCAAGTTGACTTAAGCATCTAAACAGATTATTTAATCCTTAGATAAACACCAAAGACAAGTTGGTTTTACAACAATAATCTAGCCCCTTCTCTAATTATACAAAAATTACCCCTTTTTCTATAAAGAACAAAATACATTGAGAGTGAATAAAGGAATGGGAAAATCATTTCCAAGCTAAATTAAGCTTCTATTGCATACATAAAAAAAAATTAAAGTCTAATGCCACCATTCAATTTACTCATTAGCATTTAAACATGAGTCCCCATATTTTCCCACTTAAATGAAATAAAACTTAAATACACATTTCAACATTTGTAAAGATAATGAAAATCAGTGCTATATTAAATTCCAAAAATCAATATATATAATCAAATTATATATGCTAATTAGATGTTACCTATATTAACATATATTTTAATATATCTATTTATCCCTCTTTTTTTTCAAAAGAAAAACATTACTTATTAAAATATACATCTCAACTCACATTTTTAATATAAAATTGCTTATAATATATTTATATTAATAAGCATATTTTTTTTTTTGTTTATATAAAATAAAACAAACTATATTCAAATTTTAACTTACCTAAAATACTAAATAATAAATTAAAAAAAAAAAACAATTTAAAATTAGAGGGCGGCCAACCCTAGGCGGCGAAACCCTAGGGTGGTCGTGCCCTAGCCGGAGAGGCTGCGGCCTCCACGGAGGACGCAATCCCCTCGGCCTCCACTTACAATGGAGTTGGGGGTACTGTGCCCGCCGTAGGGGTCGCAGGCCCTTTGGCTCCCCCACACAGTGGCGTCAAGAGGAGCTACGGCCTCCATGGGAGACACAGTCCCCTTCGGCCCCCACTGTGTGTGGGCACCGAATGGAGTTGCGGCAGCACCGCGGGGAGGGGCGGGTTGAGCTTCGGCTCCCCCACCGGAAACCCCAAATTTACATTTATTTTTTTATTTTTTTATTTTTTTTGTATATAATTTTTTTTGCATAAAAAAACCAGTTTTGACTTAATAGCATTTTTTTCTTGTTTTTTTTTAAAAAAAAAAAACCCATAAACGAAATACCCAAAAATGTAAAAACCCCCATTTGTCCATTTGTTACAGTCACATTCATTTGTTCTTTTTTTTGTCTTTTCCCAGCATGTTATGGGTTTTTTAACAAATAGGAGAGATTGATGAATAACGTTCAAATCCATTTAGTATTTGCAGTCCGTTTTCGTCACAAAGATCCAACAATGGAAAATCTGAAAACCAGTATTGCAAGAAAGCAAAAATACAAGACATTATGATCAAACTGATGAACAAAATCCTACTTCCAAACGCATTCCGGGAAGAGTTTTGATGAAGAGCTCCACCTACAACTCAAAGCAAATCTCCATTTTTTCTCCCCAAAGTTCCCCCATCTCCATTTCCAAAAGATCCCCAAAAAGAGAACCCCCAAAATATTTCCAAAGACTAGGTTAAATGAGAAACCCCCTTTTTTTGACCTAATTTTCAATTTCGAATTTAGGCATTTATTTTTAAAATAAAAGAAAAATGAAAATGGAAATCATTCCTTTCCACTATTCAATACATCTTATCCATTTTTTCTTATTAAAATTAAAATGCTTCTATTTTTTTTTTAATTCTAATTTTAATTTCTCCATATTACTCTAGCCAACATTTATATTTTGAACTATTAACAAGGGTAAGGTATTTAAATTAATTTAAATTTCCAAAAATCAATCATTTATACTCTATCAACTTTACAAGTAAAAATAATAATTCCTTTTAAATAATAAAATTTACCCTTTCTCTTCCAAAATGCGAAAATGATTAATTTATTTCTATTTCCCAATGACTTTAAATCTTTCGTTTGTAAAACGCATAACTCATTGAATTTCGTTATTATTAAAATTAACTATTAAATTAACTCGCTACAACATAATAAAGTGACCTTTTTAATAAATGACTAATCTCATGAAAGAAACCTATTTATTCTAATTTTCTCAACTACTAATGCATAAATGAACACATTAATTCAAGTTAAATACTTTAAGCTTGCTACAGTTATAATTAAAGCGATCTCTTTAAATTAACGATTAATCATATAAAAGAAACTACCTATTTTAAATTTCTAAATTACAAATGCGTACATCCACTCATTAAATTGAATTAAATACTTGGGATAGAAAACTCCACTTACCTCGTGCATGGCATGCAAACCGAGGAAGTCCACCAAATCACATGACACGCAACCCAATGAAAAGAAAGCCCCACGAACCACACATGATGCTCACCTGACCATGGCTAATGCAAGACGAGAGTTTTATGACCCCCAAATCCAAATTCTAAGGATGGAGGAGGTATACTCAACCCTGCGAATCCGAAGGAGATGAACCTCGCCCTAGGCGGTGTTGTACCGAGAATCTCCTGCACCCATGAATCACACAAGCATACATATACATACTCATATTCAATGAAGGCGTTAGCTTGAGATTTATAACCAGAATTAGGAAACAACTACATTTACACAAAAATCGATGCAAAAGCACAATAATAGGTATGCACAATTATTTATTTTATCAAATCTACAACCTTGCATCACGGTTAACCAACCATTCAAAAATGCCACATAGGAAGTCAACCAAGGTCAAATGGGTTTTACGAGGCCAACTAGGGTAGGGGCATTACACCCAGTTTGTTGTAGTGGTAACAAACCATACCAGATGATCTCCAGGGTCCTGCATTTCCTCTTCCTGTTCTTTTTCTGTAGTTCATAGCCACATAACAAAAGTTATTACAAAAGGTACAAACAACATTTGTTACCTTTTCCATTTCGAATGGACTAAACTAGTTGTTGTAGGATCCTTGCCAATTCTTGTTTACCTGGTTATCAAAGTTCCTTATCCGGTCACCATTTGGTCTAGGATGCATGTGTGGTACAGGATTGTTTGCACCATATCTACACTCAATATGTTTATGCCCATACATTCCACATGTGTAGCAATATCCTTCAAACTTTGTAGACACATACCTAGCATTAGTATTGTGACTTGCATTTCTGTTAGGTTTGTTCCTATAAACATTTGCAATATGACCAGGCTTATGGGAAACAAAGCAGACAGGTTTAAAAGCCTTCTTACCGGTAGTCTTATTGACTTTAGAAGCAGTTTTGTTCTTTGGATAGTTGCTATTTGTACTAGAAGATTCACCTTTTTCAGTTGTATGAAAACCAAGTCCAGAGATATCACCCTTCATTCTCTATGATTGAATTTGTTCTTCCAACATGGTAGAACTTTTGATGAACTTCTCCAATTTCTCATTGGCTTCAGTAAGCTTTTTGACAAGATCTTCATTATTCTTAGACAGGTTCTCTTGCACAGACGATGCCAACTCAAGATCTAGCTTTAGGTTTTCCTTTTCTTCTATTTCAACAATCAAGTCCTCATGTATAGTATCTTTTTCCCATTTGATCTTTATGATCTTCTGATCTCTTACCTTGATAAGATCTTCAACAACTCTTCTAGCTTCCAGTTCTTGACTCATGTGGATAGTGACACCTTCTAGCTCTCTCCTTAGATTCAGTTTCTCACCCTGCAACTTTTCAACTTCTTCTGCTAAGGCATCAATATTGGCTTCATTTGAAGAACTGTTATCAGATATTTCTAATAGTTTTTTACATAAATCTCTCCTTTTGGTTTGAGAAACTTTTAGTTTTCTCCTAAGGGATTCAATCTTATTTCTGCTAGAATATAGCTCTCTAACTTGAAGTAGCTTATGTCCCCCATTGTAGTTCCAAGATTTCCTTCTAAGCAGTTAGGCTTCAAAGAAGTTAGGCTCTGATACCAATTACTGGTCTTGAAAAGCACTGAGAGGGGGGGGGGGGGGTGAATCAGTGACACCAAAACAAGCACAACTTTAAACACTAAACAGTAGATGAACTTAACTAAGAATTTGAACAAAATACATGCTATCCAAAATGAAATAACAACATCCACATAAAGTAGAACATCCACCATAACACAAGTGTTCATATGTCGAAAACCCAAATAGGTAAAAACCATGGTGAGATGGAACTCACAAGTTAACTATCTGCAATAATAGAAAACTGACCGGTTAAGGTCTTACAAAGAGCTCTGCTAGGAGTGAATCTTGTTAGAGATCCCAAGATTGATTAGAATCTTATACCCTGTTAAGAGTAACCTTACTGGAGGATTTGAGAACCCAAACTAATAAATCACCTTGCTAGAGGATTTGTACAATGAAGCTTGTTAGATCCTACCCAGTTAGAGGATTTTATTCTGTTGTAATGATTAGAAAACAACAAGAAAGATTTGATCTATTCTGAGTAGCAAAAAACTTTCTTGATCAGATCATTCTAAGTGCATTCAACATTGCTCTCCATCTTAAACACTTATCTCTCTTCAGCAAAAGTATTCACATAGATCACCTCTTCTATATCTATTCTCTCTTCATCATATGTATAAAATGATTCACTAAGATGTCTTTAAATAGATATACAAATCTTATGTTGGCCATAGGAACACAATTTTGTAGGTGCAGTGTATCTAGACATTTAAACATAACTCATCACAAAAATGACTGCTAAGAAAATGGTGCTGGTAACTCATCACAAAATTAGATACCGGTTAGAGTAGTCAATACCGATTGGAATAAAACTAGTGAATCCTTGTCCCGGAATCTTTCATTTGATCTTAATCTTCAACTTTATCTTCATATTGATGCCGACTTAGTGTAACCACAGGTTATCTCTTAGGCACATACCAGTTCACACAAAGTACCGGTTAGAGATAGACCTTAAACATACCGATTGGTAGTGTAAACCAATTGAAGTTAAACCGGTAGTCAATGTAATCATATATGTGTGTGAGAGTGTTTCATCAACGACAACAAGTAATGAATACATTACAATCATCATCAAGCCAACAATAGCAAGCACATGTTTCTCTAAAAAGGTATATTTTAGCTCATAATCTTTCAGCCCTTGACTAAACAATACAATGGGTTGTTTCATACCATTACTATTTTTTTGTACTAACATGGCTAAAATACTATCAATGTTTCCCTATGCATATAACACAAAATCTTTAGGAAAATTAGGATTCAAAAGAGTAGGAGTTGATGTGAAAGCTTCTTTTATGGCCTCAAAACTCCTTTCTCCTTCTTTTGTCCAACTGAAAGTCATGTTTTTCCCCAACATAGTTGTTAGGTGTTTCAATAATTCAACTCAATTGGGAATAAACCATCTAACAAAATTGATCTGGCCTAAGTAACTTTTCAACCCTTTCTTGTTTGTTAGTAAAGGAAGAGCTAAGATATCACTTACCGTCTTAGTATCATTAGAAATACCATACATTGAAACTAAATAACCCAACAATTTCCCCTCAAAAATAGAAAACACACACTTCTTAGGATTTAGAGACACACTAAATTCCTTGTACTTTTCAGAAATCTATCTCAAGTGATATAAATGATCTTTTTCTTCCTTAGAAAAACTATGATATCATCTAAGTAAACCCACACTATTTAATACATCAAGCTCTAAAAAGTCATATCCATGGCTCATTGAAAAGTTGTCCCCACATTAGATAAACCAAAGGGCATCTTCTTATTAAGCCATATGTAATACCCTAAAAATGGTCACCTAAACCATGGGTCCCTAATCTCGACAACATCACCAAGGTCCTAACCAAAGGCAATTAAATCAACCTTGAGCACCTAATTAATTAATTATTCAATAATCAATGTTACATGGCAAGTTAATGACTCAATATTAATTAAATATTTATTTAATTAATTAAATCATTCCAAGTAAATCATTTTAATCAATTATCCTATTTATTTAATTAAATATCCTAGCATATTTAATTAATAAATAAATTTGTCATTTAATCATATAATACAAAAAAGAATTAATTTACAAAAATGAATTAATCATAAAAAAAAGGAATTAATTTACAAAAAGAGATTAATCACAAAAAGAGGAATTAATCTACAAAAGAAAGAG